>NC_056735.1:1283874231-1283959231 GCF_019279795.1 Protopterus annectens
GTTGCTTATTTTAAAGCTGTCTTGCTATGTTAAACCGATTTAACATAGCAAAACAGTAAAAAGCAACAGAGATCTTGCTTTCTCCGTTGCTTTTTTTTAAAACCTGTCTCGCTATGTTAAATGGGTTTAACATAGCGAGACAGCTTTAAAATAAGCAACTGTTGCTTTTTACACACTGTGTCGCTATGTTAAAGGAGTTTAACATAGTGAGACAGCTTTAGAAAAAGCAGCGAAGATCTCCGTTGGTTTTTGTAAACCTGTGTCGCTATGTTAAACTCTTTTAACATAGCGAGACAGTGTTTTAAAAGAGACTTATACTAATGGAAAAGTCCGGCGACGGACCTTTTTCCATTAGTATAAGTCGATTTACAATGTGCATGCTGGCCAATCAGCGTGCACGTTTTGGAATATTAATGGGGGGGTCATGGTATAATAGTAGAGTGAATGGAATTTTATTATCTTAGGTTATTGGTGAGGAAATGAAGCATGTGCAGGTAGCTTTCTCTGCCTTTGGTGATTGAGAGGACCATCTCTGAATGTTGTATATGAGGTTATGCTGCACCGCTCAGGTGGAAGTGAACCCATAGTTTAAGTACTAGAATTAAGAAAGCATGTTCTGTAGAAATGAGCATTTCTAGTTTGTGAGTGATGATTATATGCCAACAATTTGATGACTATTCTATAGCTGAGATGAAGGAGGGGTTCACTCTAAAGAGCTTTGTGGATAAGGTGGATCAGTAGGTTGTCAGCTCTTTCCTTTGTGGGGAGCAACTGTGCATGCTGATTACTGATGCATGATGTTCATTTTGTGAGGATAGTAAAATGAATATACACATTTCCATAGAGAGTATGTGCAGGTCTTTGAGATTTTCAAAAAAAGGAATACACTAATAATGTTGGGGTATATTTAAGCTGAAGATGGGAGGATGTTTTGCCTATGGCATTCTAGCATTTTTTATGAGAAATTATGAGATTTGGTGACTGCCAGTTGTAGATATATTTATCTTGCTTTTGAATTGCTAATGTGTACAGTCATATTTAGGCTGGGGGTCAAGAATTACTGTTATGTATTTGAATGTGTTGATGCTTTTAAAGGATTGGATGTTATAAGTAAGTGCTGTGGGGTAATGTAATAATTTGCTGAGTTCTTGGGGATCCCATATAACAAGGGTTTTGTCTTTTTGGGGAAGATTCTTAGTTTCTCACATTCTAATTATGCTTGTAGATATTTGAGGGTGAATTTTAGGGCATGCCATATGGTTTTGTGAGTGTTTGAAGTGGAGGATAACTATATTGTCTGTGTACCAGGTGATATCAGCTGTTTTAAGGTAAGCTAGTAGAGAGTTGTTAAAGATGCTGAAAAGGATTGGTGCTAATAGAGCTCCTTGAGGAATTCAAGCAGTAATAGGTTGGAGAGGTGCACAACAACTATTATATTTCATAGAGAAGGTTCTATTAACTAGGTGGCTGGTAAAGCAATCTAGAGTGGACAGGTCAAAGTTGGACAAGGTGCGAGGACTCAGCAGTAAGGTTCAGGTAAATGAATTGCATGCTTTGGTAATATCTACTAATAGACCTCTTCTGAAGAGGATTTGTTGGAAAGAGAGTTTTATAAGGAGAAATATGCATTGTAAAATGTCATGTGATGATATGGCTAATTTTGATAGGGATTGAGATTCTGTCAACAGCGCTGTTCAGTCTTGAGGAAGTATGATATGACATGAATTAATGTGGGAAGGTTAATCACAAGAAGACTGGTAATATGTAGTAAACAATGTAAATTTTTATGTGATGATTATTCATGATTTACAGTGAGTATAAATAATACATGTTCTACTTTCCAATCTTCCACTGGTAGTGGTAGCTCTGTAAGAGTATGTAATATTGCCACCCAAACAATCTTTATTTATTTTTTAGTCTATTAGAGATTTTCTAGTAACACTAATAACTGTGAATTAAAAAATATCAACCAGGTCATTATCTCAAATTACTACTTGTCTAATAGACGAGAAGAAACTTGTCTGAGTATTCAACCATGCTATAATCTAGCTAAGCAACATCCAAGAAATCATTGACATATTAAAGAGGAAAGGCGACCCATAATAGCCAAACAGAGATGGACAGTGAAGGCTTGCTGATAGTGTGACATGTAAAGAAACTTACCAGAATGACAATAGAATGACAAAATACCTCTCAATTGTCCAGATTTTCACAGAATGTCCAGATTTTTCTCTCATAATTTTTGTCTGTTCCTTATAACATTTGTGGTTTTCTGACAAATCACTAAGGATTGAAGTCACTAAATAATAACATATACGCGAGTTTCAGATATCATATCCTTCAGAAAATGCATGCTAACACAAATCCTATTATTCTAGCAATGTTCTGAGTTTATAAGGGCAATATTTAATAGCTTTCACTATTTTGAGTCTTTGCCCCCCCCCCCCATTATTTTAAGCTTTAGCCAGATTTCTTGCACAAAGAGATTGAGAGGAATGAATGGGGTGGAGAAAAGATTGTGTTATGTGACCTACAAGAGCAAAAGGAAACTGATAATTCTAAAGAAGAGGAAATAGAAAAGATAAGAACAGCTTGTAATGCAAAAATAATTAGGAATGATATAACATATAAGGCATTACAGGCTGAGAAAATGTTGATAAAAAACTTGAAGTGTATTATTTTTATTTTATTTATTGACCTTTGTTTACCAGACAAATCTGACTAGGCCTGTTGTGCCCATTTTCAGTGAAGGTCCCAGAGGGAAAAGTGCCAATTTAACCACAATGTTTTAAACAACATTGATGGAACAACATTCAAATAATTTAAGATTCAAAGATTTAAGGTATGAAAGAAAAAAATGAACATAGTAAGATATCAAATTATATTACTGAAAAAAATATAGGATACAAAGAATGAGACATCACATTACATGGAGATAAAAAGCAAAATAGTATCTTACTTATAATGCAGCTAATTTAAATGCCTAAATTAAATTTGTAAAGGAATATAGTATGCCTAACATGAATTTAGGAAGGCAGAGCAGGTGGTTGTAGAATCAATATATCACCAAAACCATCAAAACCCGACCCACCTACCTCAAACTCATTGAAACTGGTTACATTTATTTCCTTCAATACTTGCAGCATCTATAATAAAATGTCAGAACTCCATGCTTGGATCTCCCACAATAAACCAGATACTCTTGCCATAACGGAAACATGGCTAAACCCTATATAATTGATGACATAGAAAACAGAGCCAGGAGGAATAATATAAGAATTAATGGCATCCTGGAACAGATTGAGGAAGACAATATGATACCTTTCCTGACTACCTGGATACTTAAGAGTTTAAATCTGCTAGAAGTACTATCCTTCAGTTTTGAGAGAGCACGCAGGTCACTAACTGCAGTTCCTTTGGATAGTAAACTTATTCATCCCAGTCTATTATTATAAAATTCATCCCTAGTCAAGACAAGGACCTTGTTTTAAAAACTGACTGGTCTGTTGCCCTACTGAAAATGGGAGACCAAATCATCAGATCTGATAATGACTTTTCTCTATTGTAATCTCCAAAAGAAAAGGATGCATCCCATTAATAAAATCTTTGAATAGGGTGAGGATTGAAGCACAACTGACTTTCCCAGCAAGAATAAGACTGTGTTAGAAGGAAAGAAAACTTTTGACACCCTTGAAGAAGCCTCTGCATATGTACAGAAAAAGAACCTCTCAAATCAATTTGACTCTATGGACTCCACTGTTAACTTGAAAAGACAAGCATCAAAAATGAATGGACAACTAAAGAAAAGAAAAAAATCTAGAGCCACAAGCTTGAGCTCCTAACAGTTCCAATAAACTCCCATACTTGTGAGGAACAACTTGTGACATCTTTCAGGAAGTGTGTGTGACCTTTGAACCTGTTTCTTCTCACTGAACATCACCAGCCAATTGGAATCAAGAATGAACATTTTAATTGCTTTTATTCACATTAAATTATTGTTTTTATAAAAAGAAGCTGGAAGTACTTGATTTCTTTTTAAAAATAGCTTTATATTATAGTTTACTTTATGAAAATAGTTAAGAAAGTTTAATAAATGTTCATTTTATAGCAGGGACAGGTTTAAATGTTATGCAAGTTTACTTGAACAGTTAAAAATTATGTAATTTAGCTAGATTAATTAAAATGGCATGGTAATGGTTATGGATATTGTATAGGTAGCTATGTATTTAATTGTTGTATGTTTTATAGAAGCTTAAACATTATGGTTAATAAGTACTCAGCACTGTAAACAGATTCTGCCTTTTGTCACATTTTAAATGTACCTATTGTTTTTCTTCTGCTTTTCTCTTATTCTGTAGTTGCTAGGAGCTGTCACTAGATGTGATGAGAGGATAAGTTCGTGGCTTCTATGTGGAACATAGCAAGACTGGATTACTGTTTTCTATGCAGAAGGCTGTTGAATTGTATATTTTTAATGTTGCTAAGTTTATTAACTTTGTCTTGTCCATAACAAAATATTTGTGATATATGCTACAATAAACACTGGAAAACACACTTTAACTTTCTGGAAAGTAGCATTTTCTATTAAATGACTACATTTAATGTTTTATCTTTAAATGTTAATGGGTTGAACAACCCCATGAAAAGGAGTAGTATTAAATATTTATGAACTTCAAAACTTCAAGATGAGGAAGAACCAACCTGAGGCCATGGATTCCTTTTAAAATACAGCTTTATTTCTTCAACATGCAGCAAGCAGAGGAATTTAGCAATCAGCAAAACTTACAAGTGTGATTGGTCCATTACTTTTCCATTGAGCACTTTCATTCATTAGACTATACGTAATCAAACTTCATCAGAATGGTTTTAAGTAAAGTACTGTACTTTCTTAAATTTATATTGTATGGGGAGGGGGTGAGTGTGTACTTTGAGGAATGTGTTCTGTTGACACCTCATATCTAATCCATCTCAGCATATATTTAATGCTAGTATGGCCATTAAGTCCTGCCTCTTTGTCTGCGTGGAGCATGTGCACGAAAATTGCCCCAGCCTATGCTAACCTTGTGCTCAGCTCCTGAGAAGTCCAAACACTCACTCACATCAAAGGGTTTGAAAAAGTTTGTCTATACAAAAGATACATAGATGATATATTTTTCATCTGGGAAGGCACTCGCACAGAATTGGACCTTTTTCTTTGGAAAATAGATTTCAGCATACAGTTCTTGGAGCCCACCCTGTCTGTCAAGGGCATGAAGATCCATTTCTTGGATCTCACCATTTCCTTAGACACAGAAAGAAAACCTTTAGCTCCAACCTGCACAGAAAAGAAACATTCCAAAACAGCAACCTTGACTACCAAAGTCAGCAACCTCACTTCATGAAAAAGAACATCATTAAGGGACAGTGCATTAAAATTAGCAGGATCACTGGCAATGACCAGGCCTTTCTCAAATAATGTTCTCTGTTAAAACAGTTATTCCTAGAGAGGCACTATTAGAACCGCATCATAAATTCCCAAATTCAATTTGCGGCCCAAAATAGAAATACACCCATTTTTCAAAGCGGCTTCACATTAGCACACCCAATCCTTCAGAAAGCACACCAAGATTCCCAATCCACATTCTGTGGATACAACTACAGTCAGGGAAATCCTTAGCAAGCACTGGAGGATCATTGAAAACACCCCTGATCTGGCCCCCTTACTTGGGACAGCACCCTCATTCAGCTACAAAAGGTCATGCAATCTAAAGCACATCCTTGAAACCACCACACAGATTGGGCAGATCCCCTCTGCACTCCCAGGTATGAGCCAATGTGGTCACTGCAACTGGTGCAAAAAGGTACTGGCCACAGATATATTGGTTCTGAAAACCCCAAAGCACCAAATCCAAATTCGGTGCCACTGTAATTGTTAATCTACCAGTGTAGTATACATAAGTATCTACACATACTGTGAGGCCTATTACATAGGGAAAACACCAATAAAACTTAAGGACAGGCTCAGGGAACACTTTCAGGTCATGGGATCACAAGACAAGAGAAATGCCCTAGCCAAACATAACAGAGCCTGGCCCACACACACACAGACTACAGATTTGCTGCCATTAAACAGCATATCTCTTAACCTCTAGCTCAAGAAATCTGGACAAAGCCAAAAATAATGGCGGGACAAAGGCCCAAAAATAGGGGTGGATTTTAAATATTGCTCTTATAAACTTAGAAAGATGATAGAAGCAAAGGTTTTGCATTAGCATGCATTTTTTGAAGGATATTAACTCTGAAACTCAGATGTCTGTCATTATTTAGTGACTTCCATTCTCAATGACTTTCCAGAAAACCACAAATTCTACCAGAAACAAAACAAAAGTATCAGTTAAAAATCTGGACATTCTGCAAAAATCTGGACAATTGAGAAGTATGTTGAACAGGTAAATCTCCTTTTTGGCGATCCCAGTCAAATACTGGAAATTAAAGAGTTAAAATGGCAAATCTTGTTCCACGCAGACAAAGTGCCAGGGCTTAATGGCCATATTAGTATTAAACGTATGCTGAGATGGATTAGATGGAAGGTGTAAACACAACACATTCCTTCAAAGCACACACCCACCCCCTTCCCAGTTACATTCTCAGACAATATAAATGTAAGAAATTTTAGTACTTTACTTAAAACCATTCTGATGAAGATTGATTATGTATAGTTTAATGAACAAAAGCACTCAAAAGAAAAGAACACTTGTAAGTTTTACTGATTGATAAATTACTTTTTAAGAACTGAACTGCTCAATTTAACTGCACTCCTCTGCTTGCTGCATGTTGAAGAAATAAAGCTGTATTTTAAAAGGAATCCACAACCCCAGGTTGGTTCTTCCTCAACTGGAAGTTTTGAAGTTCTTAAGTGTCTGCAGTATTCTTCCTACCTACAGTTTTATGTATTAAATTAACAAATATTTATATTTACACAAAACTGATGTGTTTTTGCAGAAATCTCACTTGCTAGTAGAATATTTAAACAGATTATTATTTAAGGATTATAAGGTATTGATAAGCTCTCATTTTAATCATATAAGAAGGCCAGAGATAGTAGATCCCCACTCAAGCAGTGATGATATGCTTGCAATAGTTGTAATAAAATTAAATAAAAAGATATATACTTTTATCAATACTTATTGGATACCTGTTATTGGTACAAGATCTGTCAAAAAGTATTTAGACACCATAATGCTGCTTTCTAGAGGTGAAACATTTTTATCAACTGACTTCAATTTAATTCTGTCTTCCACTGATACTACAAGCTCTAAACCTTTTAAAATCTCTCCAATGGCTAAGCATTTAAATAACTATATAAAAATCAGCAATTTAATTTATATAGATAGCATAAAAATCTTCTTCTTTAAAATGTTCTCATTACTCTTGTAGGTTAGGTATGCAGACTAACATAGATAAAGTTTTAGTAAGCAATTATACTGTCAAAAATAGATCATATATTGTTGATGTCCTGCTTATATAGTAAAAACAAAAGGCTTTAGAGAAAAAAATTTAAATGAAATATAATGATGCACACATCTTAATAATAATGAGGAGGTTCCAGATATGATTTTGTGGGACAAGCTAAAGATGGTGTTATATGGTAAAGCCCAGAGCTGGTATATAATCAAAGGAAAAGAATGGGACAAAAAAGTCATTGACATACAAGATGAAATTGATAAGTTAAAATTAAACCTGATACCAAATGATAACTCGGCACTAGCTAACATAAGTAAACTAAATAAAGAATACCAAGATATCGTGCAACATAAAATTTCTGTGAACCTGGAGAAAATTAGATTGCAATCATATTCAGTCAATAAAATTGCAGTTAGATCTAAATATTTAAATGAGAAAAATCATATCAAATAAATTGTATGTAAAGAAAATAATCAGACTATTAGATACACATATTAAAAAAATATGTTAGAATGTTTTAGGAATTATTATGAGATTATTAATAGTATTAAATAAATCACAAAAGCTAATAAATGTATAGATCATTTCCTAATGGACATCATTCAAAAGAAATTTTCAAGAAATGACAAAAATAATATAGATAAACCATTTTCTTTCAAGGAATCGAAAGACCAAATTAAAAAAAAAACTTAAAAACAGCTAAAGCAATGGGATGAGATGGCCTAATCCCAGAATTTTATAAGATTTTACCTGATAATATATTAAAATTTTTACTTAATACATTCCAAGAAGTTTAAACCACAACTAATGTTCTTACCTCATGGAAATATTGTATTATAGCTCCCATTTTAAAACCTGATAAATAGCCTAACCTATGTACATCATATAGATCACTCTCTTTGTTAAACATAGACTATAAGATTTTTATGTCTATTTTGGCAAGTAGATTAAATAATATCCTCTCTTAGTTAGCAAAGACCAAACTGGTTTCATTCAGAAGAGAAAAGTGCAGGATAATGTAATAAGACTGTTTTCTTTAATAGACTTAGTGAACAAAAAGAATAATTAATTATCTGTTATAAGCCTTAACACAGACAAAACTTTTGATTCATTAAGTTGGTCATATCTATTTAAGGTTTTACAACACTATAACTTTTATTTAGCTTTTATTACACTAATCAAAAAAACTCTACAAAAACTCAACTTTCTATGTAAAGGTTGGCATTTTTATCTAGTTCATTCAAGGTATTAAAATGTACTAAACAAGGGTTTCCCCTTTCTCCATTACTTTTTGCTCTTGCCATAGAACCTCTTGCAAAATACATTAGAAATAACAAGAGTATTAAAGGATATAAAGTTTCAGATGAATTGTCCCCTAAAATAAAACTGTCTGTTGATGATTTATTAATAACTTGTGATGATATTGAAAACTCAATAGATCATTTATTGAATACTAGACTATTTTGGAAATATCTTGGGATTAAAATGTAATCATAATAAAACTCAAACACTTCTAATAAATAAGAAAGTTACCACAAAATTGAAATCTAGCAGGAATATTAAATGGGAGGGTACAGGTATTAAATATTTAGGTGTCTTCATTGAATCTAATTACAAAAAAATTACTCATGACTAATTATCAACACCTAATAAATTCAATTATAAGTTTAATAGATAACTGGAACAGACTTCCACGGATTCAGCAAGCAACCGTGCAGGAATAAATTATTCCTGCATGGCAGGGACCATTCCTGTTTAGCACGGCAGCATGCCATGCATAGGCCTGAAGGCATGCTGTCATGCTGTAAAACGAACATGGTTCCATGTACAAGCACAGGAGGTGTGTCTGAGAGAAGAGCTCTCACAATGCACCCCCCTGCACTCCAGAATTGCCGTTCAGCAACTTAAAATAAGTGAGAATGCTCATAACACCCCCAATCCATCAGGGTAAGAAATCTGGTCAAAGCCATAAGGACAATCGTCCCTACCAAGCCAAAAGTTTATAGAATAACAGATTTAGGATAAGCACATAGTGCACACCTCCCAACCATTCAGAGTAAGGAATGTGGACAAAGCCATAAGGGATAGCTGTCCCACAAAGCAGAAAGTTGATGGAATAACAGGTTCAGCATTAGCATGGATATTCTGAAGGGTACAAATAAAAAAATGCAACAAATACATTTTTTTTATACATGCAATTAAATTTAAGCATAGCTGTGTGGGTGTACCCATTGCTTAGGTACACTTAGCCCAGCTGAAACAGCATGATAACTTAAAATGCAATAGACATCCAGTGTAAGAATGAGTGCAGTAGTGTAGCAATTAGAGCATATGCCTTGCATGTAGCCATTCACAGTTCAAGCCTCACCAAAACCATTTCCATTTTGTATGTGTAAACATTAAAATTTTAGTTTTTTGCATATTTATGTAAGAAGTAACTGCTTTTTCTCAACCAGAGTAGTGTATTAGGCACAGATGTGAGGTGTCAGTGTAATAAAGTAGTGAAATCCCCATATAAACAAAAGTGCCCCATACAGTATAGTCACACAAGAATAAATTAATCACAGCACATTGAGGGATGTTAGGGAAGGTAAATAAATCTAATATTATGTAATGAATGATGAATCAATCCCATAAAGGTGGTAGACCAATATAATAAAACATAAGCAATGCTAAGCATTGCACAGCTATGTTGACCAGGTGTAAGCATTGTGTTAATATGAATACTAAGCAATGGATAGCCCAGCTAAGTGGATTTTCCCATTGGTAAGCAATGCTGAACCTGCCCCTTTAAGCACTGCCAACTTTAGCTAAGCAGGTTTGCCCATAGCTTAGCTTAGCTCAGCATTTTCAAAAAAAGTCCAATCATGGCAAAAGGTGCAAAATTTGCTGTATTTAAACCCTGCAGGTCGGAATACAGCTCATTACTGGTTGTAGCTCTCCACTGTAGGCAGTATGGCAGGAGCTGGAGAGGGCATGCACTTCCGGGTGCAGTGCTGGGGCATACAGGTGTCCAAGGTCATGGTAGAACTCCTGGTAAAAAAACATTATGTGAGACTGCTACAGAACCAGTACCAGGGCTCCCAATATAAAGCGGAAGCCAGGCAAAGTCTCGCCCATGATCTCAACAGTGCCACTGTTATCCCTCGGACTGGTGAGCAGCACTATGTCAATGTGAAATTGAGGAAGAGGGAGCTCTTGGAACAGTGGTTCCAAGAAGCAAGATACAGGAGAGATGTCCCAGCAGTGTGTAAGTATTCATAGCAATAATTGTTTACCAAAGTCCAGCCTGTGTATGTGATGGATAGGTATGCATAAATGTTTCTCTATTTTCATTACAGCTATGGCTGAGTGGGCTGTGAACCAGGAAGCCCATGCCAGCAGGTTGCAAAGGCTGTCGTGAGGCTGGTGAGTAACAATCCTGCTTGTAGTAGTCATACCAAATAAATATAAAGGAGTAAAATGTCACCTGGCACTATAAAAAATGTGTATGGTTTCCACTGAATAAACCAGACAATATGACAGTTATAGTCCCATATAGGTCATATTTAAATAAAAGTGTAACTGCCTGTTAATAAAGTTCTAAATCTGTGACTGGTTGTATTTACTCTGGTATTGTATGGCCTCACATGTTGCATTCACCAAGATCTGGTATGTGAATAGTACTGTTGTGTCAACTGTTTCTCACACTGTGCTACATAAAAAATATGTCTAAGAATGTCTGTATAAGAATGTTGTAATTGCAAGGTCAGATTGTACAACCAACAGAGACTTAGAAAACACTAAAGAAAAGACAGCACTTTCTAAATAGCTCCCTCTGATGAAATACAAATTGTTGTATTTTTAGCACACATAGCTATGGTTCAAATCTCGGCAGTGGTAGTAAGCTGTATGTATAATCATACCTCTCAACTGTACAGATTTCTGCAGAATGTCCAGATATTTGACATATATTTTTGGCCTGTTCCTCTATTTTCCTGACAAATCACTGGGATGATCTCAGGATTGTAGTCACTAAATAATGACATACATTTGAGTTTCAGACTTCAGATACTTCAGAAAACATATATTAAAACAAATCCTGTTACTCTAGCAACTTTATAAACATTTATAAGAGCAATATTTAAAATATGCCCCTATTTGTACCCACAGTTTGTCAAGCTTTGTACAGATTGTTTGCATTGAGAGGATGAGAAGTATGTGCAGAATTATGACTAGGAATCTGAGAATATGTGTAGAAACAGTCAGGTAGTGTTAACAAACATTCCCTCCCCAGGTCTACCAGGTAAGAGAAGTAGAATTAACTATAAGACAGTTGAAGTATACACTGTGTACATACATACCACTGCAATACCAAGGCCATATGGTATTGTAATAATACCTGTAGAGTAATGATTAGAGCAATGATTGTTAAAGTTGTGAGTACTGCAAGGATATACAAATTGTTAATTGACACCCCCTCACCATATCTGCAACAATAATCTAAACACACAAATCAATGGGTATGTTTTACATCAAACCTACTGTTGGGACATGTGTCCTATTGTTCAACAAATATTGAAATGTGTTTCTATTAATGCTCCATGTTGAAATGCAATCATTGTTGGGCTGTTGCTATCAATGTAACCTGCATGCCAGTGTAATGGCCACTCTGGTTCCATATATGCATGTGTTCTGTTTGCTATGCAACTGTTCCAAATCTGTTGTTTTGGGTTAATGAGAATATCTATACATGCTGTTATAACTAATTCTGGATTGTGTTGACTATTACTAACCCACATATGTTCTAAAACTGTAACACCATTAGACGTTTGGGAAGGCCAGTCCCAGCAGACCCACTTCTCCCACCTCATCTAGCCATGGCACTGGGCCCCAGCATGTCTGGGACCCACCCCGGTACCTCCTTGTCTGTTGGTCTTGCACCACCTTCTGGTGGAATCACCTCAGGGGATGGGGCTCGTCCCTCCCTGGGAGTGGGCGTGGACAGGATCCTGTCACCCAAAGCCAGGTTCGGGGTTTGGTGTGTAACCAGCTCCGAAAGGAGTTTGGATATTTGCTACACCAGCTTGAGGGCTGTGTGGCACAATTAGAGGGTCAGCCTGCCCCTCCTGCTCAGCCCCCAGCATAGCCACCTACAGGGCCGTGAAGGTACAGTGGTAACTGCTCATGGGTCGGGACCTCAGTCCCACTGTTTCCATCTGGTGGGCTCATGGGCTTCCGATTTGCAAACACCCCTCCCCGTCCAAGGTGTTTACCCCCCACATGTGTCATATACCACCCCTGTATGCTGTCTTGTCTGTCTTTCTACCCAACTTACCTCCCCAAATATACCTACTATCCTTCCCCAACATCCCACTCTCACTTTAAAAAAAAATGCCAATCTGTTCCCATAAAAATGTTGCCCCGTACATAGCTATCCATTTCAGACACGTGTCCACTGGACACATATATTCTGTTCTAAATGGCTTCACAACACATTATTGTTGTCCTCACCCCTCTCTCAGGGGTTTGAGTATCCAAATATACCTTCAAATTCAGTATATATGCACAGCTGTTGCTGTAGAAGAAATGGACAGCTATGGATCTTCCCTATACCCATCCTGCACATCCCTAGCGACTTTCTCTATAGTCTTTCCCTCTGTGTGCCACCTTTTTCACCACTTTCCTATTACCCCTTTTTTCTTTTCTTTTGAAGAAATTAGCACAGGGTTAAGTGGGAGTAAACACTTTTAAGCAGCAGTAAGTGGGATTAAGCCTGTTTGCGTGGCACTAAGCAATGCCTCCACAGATTAAGCACTTTTAAGGCTGTCTGTAAGCATATTTAACTGGAAGTTAGCATTGCTTGCTTTCACGCAAACTCATTTACAACTGCTTAAAAGTGCCTTAATCACTCTGCATCCAACAGCCCTTGTTCTGTCCAGCAACTATATATATATATATATATATATATATATATATATATATATATATATATCTATCTGTATTTATGGGTCTATGACATTTCTCTGAAAATCCATTTCATCGAAACTTCCTGACATAGGGTCCAAATTGCCAAAAATCTATTTTGCCGAATATATTACTGACAGTGCATCTGCCCTTGTCCCCACTGTAGTGCGATCTCAGAGTGAGAATATTAAAGTGGGGGATGTGGGGCATAGCCCCCCACCTACTCAGGTTATAAACTACTTACTTACCCTTTTAATAGGGACTGCTCAATAGAAAACATTACTTGACAGTAATAAACTGTACTGGGTGGGGGGCTACGCTCCCCCACACCCCCACACTTTAATATTCTCACTCCAAGATCGCACTACAGTGGGGGAAAAGGGCAGCTACACTGTCAGTAATATTTTTGGCAAAATAGATTTTCGGCGATTTGGACACTATGTCAGAAATTTTCGGCTAAATGGATTTTCGGCGAAATGACACTGATCCATTGGCCAGTTTCTAATTCTTTCCTATAAATGATAATTATTGCATGAAATATATACCCCCACACAATGCAAAGGACATGATGCCACACACAGTTTGCATACATATAAATGTTTATTTGTGTACTATTTCAGTTGTTTATGCCATTTCTTATAGCATTTAGCTGTTTGAAATACATAATTGATGAATGCAACTCTCAAAGAAAATATATGCTACAGTAATCTGCAAAACATAACATACTTTGCTGTCTAGTCTAAAGCCTTCAAGTAGTACAACAGTAGAAAACACACTTGCCTTGAAGATAAGAATCAATCAACACTTAATTACAGATGTAGTTCAACAGCCTCCAATTACATTCTGTAGTCAGTCCCCCAGGTGGGCAAGTATCAATTGTCACAATGTAAATGTATCTGTTACATAGCAATGCTTAGCTTAAAATATCACTGTCACACTGACAAACAGAACTGTGTACAAGACAGTAACCTCTAGCCCACCAGTCTTCCCATGGTGAAGCGTATGAAAATGTACAGCCATATACCTTAATGTTTCTTATTACTGATATCCCTTACATGTTGTAACAGCCTAGGCTAAAAGCATTTAATACCCCTCCCCCATAAAATGTCTTACAAGGGCATATAACAGTGTTCTCCATACACTGACCTCCAGACTGTACAGGGTCACACATGTTTTATCCGGCTGTAGCCCTCATATATATGGACCCTACCCCACAACTTGTGTGGGAGTCCACAACATCACTGGAATTATAGCAGGAATGTCAGCATTAAATAATGATAGACCATACCTATCAACCTTTTACTGCATGACATCTGGACAAAGCCTGGTTTATATGTGGAGGACAGAGGCTAAAACACAGGGCCACATTTTAAATATTTCTGTTATACACTGTGAAAGTTGCTGGTGTTACTGGATTAGTTGCAACTTACCCTTACTCAGGGATACAAAGTCAGAAACAGAAATGGATGTTGCTATGTACTAATAGCAATCAACGGATAGAATGCCACTGATATGTCAGGGACAAGACCTGTGTGGGGAACACATAACAGCCAATCCTCTGGTCATCATGTGGATAGGCCCACAGTTGAGAGCTATGCAGACAGACTGCATTCCATGCAAAACTAGCATGTACACACAAACCCTGTAAAACTAGCAGCATTCAATGCATATAACAGGAATACTCACACACTGTCCCTAGGTCTGGAACCTTTTACAAACCTGTAGTTGGTCTGTGTCCACAAGTCCTGTTGTAATAGGTATTCCTACCTGCTGTCTGTAACACTGCTGCCCCCACTCATGAAGGATGTCTTCCATACAGGAAAGGTAAAGGGACAACACCCACATGATGTAGTTATTTATAGTAGTGAGTTGCTATGACACTGGCTATTGGAAGAACTACACAGCTGCCTGCATGCAATTAGCAGGTGGGGAACAGCAATTGGTGCAGAGGCCATCACCTGGACATGGGCATCACCTACAAAAGTCATGTTTCAACCTATTCAAACAAGCTCAATCCTAGTAGTGGAGAGAGAGAGAGACAGGGAGAGTGACACCAAAAAAACCCCATATAAACAAAACCTCAAAATAAGAAACAAGAAGACATCCTGTACACAGAAGGAACCTGAAGATAAACCAGGTATTTGAAACATGTAAGCATGTAATTGAATGTAGTACTTTGTAATAATGGGATAGATGATTATGAAAGATGTATATGTGCCATCAATACTTGGTGTAATGATGTCCTGCTGAACAAATGCTATGGACATAGCATCTGGCTCTGTCTGCAGTGGGCCATACCTGTCAGATGTGCAGATCTTCACAGAATGTCAAGATTCAGCCATCATTGTGTTTGTTCTGCTCCTCCAAACATCTATATTAGTCTGGCAAATAGCTGAAGGTGGAAGTAATGAAGTCATGACAGACACATGAGTTTCAGACCCCACCACCTTCAGAACAGTCATGGTAATGCGAAATGTATCATGCTACAAACTTCATAGGTTTGTAATAGGTATAACTACAATCTGTCCCTATATATCCCCCAATGTTAGGCTTTGTCCACATGTGATGCTCTAAGAGGTGGATATGTTGGGTCACAGCTGAGGAGCCAGACACACAGTGGGAAATGAAAGCTCACATATGGCAACCAGTAGAGTATATGTCAAACAGTCGTTTCTGTGCCATTGCTAGGACAGTTAATGGGATGTTGCCCATATCCATATGTTACCTGTGACTATGAATATTATACATGCTTGTATTGTAAATCCAGGATACCTATATAGGGCATGAGCATAGTAAAGCACTGTTGTAGATGTGTCTGTTAAACTGCATGTGATATATTAAATTAATAACATTCAAGTGTACAATGTTCTTCAGGAAATGTTCACAGTTGTGACAGATACCTATAGTCACTTACACATATACTTGTGTTATGGCAGCTATATTAATACTTTATAAAAATTGACTTCCCTGTTTTGACACCCAGTGATGTGGACCAATGACCAGAAGTCTTGGTATAACAGGTTGAGACATATGAGTGAGCTACAAGATTGTAAATACAGTGTGCCATAAAGACATAGATAAATGTGTACCAGGTATCCCCTGAGCATGTTTATGTATGTGTATGTTCAGCTGAAAGGCACAGAAGTAATAACATGGGTCACAAACAGTCCGGAAAATAGGATGTGCATGTTGCACGTGTGTAATATCACTTTCACTGCATACAACAAAATAAAATGTGTACTGCTACTGATTGTTGCATTGCCATGACACTAATATGGGTACTACAGTAGGCATGCGTATCACGTAGTAATCAGAGAAGTGTACAACTGTTATAACCCACTGTCCATGCCTACCACTAACAGCTATATCATCACCCATATACACTGGATATCAAAGTGTACACATCCCTGTTTGAATGCCAGGTCTGTGTGCTGTATGCCAATGAGACCATAGAAAGTCATGTCAAAATGTTTCTCACCTCCAATGTAACCCATAACCTGTACAATTCTATTGAAAAAGAAACAAAGCTGTTTCATAGAAGGTGAGAAACCATTGCTAAGTGAAGATGTGATATGACTTTAGAGTAGAAACCAAGACAAATGGATGCTGTTATCATATCAGCAGGTTTTTACACAACATATCAGTGTAAGGGTGTGCACGCACATTCAACTGCCTTACTGTACTGAGTATTAATTCCAATATGTTTCCACAGGACAGGTTATTATGTTGCTTATTGAACTGAGCAGGCTATAGGACACATCATAGGTGGGGATTGTGTTGACATGTGCTTTTGTGGGGTCATGTTCCAATTGCACAAGTACCATGCATTGTAACAGGGATGTGTACACTTCATATCCCTGTAGCTATATGGAATCAGTAGTACCTTACCTGTGCAACCATCCTTCACCAATGATAGAGTAATCCCCTTTGGTGGACTGCACCAAGACACAAAGCACATAATAGGTTGCTATAGTGGCTGTACAGGGACACATAGGTGCAGACCACAACTTGGAAGCAAGTGCACCTCAATCTGAGCAAGCATGTAGGTTCACAGGTGACTTCCTGTAATGCTGACTATGACTAGAAATTAGACATATCCAAGCCACAAAGGCCAATTGCAACCATGCCTATACATACGTATGCAGTCTCAGAGCCAGTAACACAAGTCAACCTGTACTCTGGGTAAAACACACCTCATACACACATGCCATGGATACAGGCAACCTGCATCAGACAGGATAGGCGGGAACAGTGGCACCCTGTCCACAACATTAGTAAAGTGGGATATGCACATCACTCACACTCCTGCCTGCATCAATGGTGAGCATGGACATAATGCCAACTAATGGCACCAACAGCAAGTCTCCATGGGCCATGAGAACATCACAGTTTTCCTCCTACATGAATACAGGCATGTGCTCACAGTTCCATCACACACTACAGTCAAACACACACATGCCACCATCCACACACCATCCACAAGGAAGATGGCCACTGTCATCCCTGTACACAGAAATGAATGGTGAATAGTGGATTATGCCACTAGGTGTCCAAAATTGGGGGTACTGGACAGGTCAGGGACAGGAGTGTAATGCAAGATGTCAAAGCCATGATAGCTTACAGTGTTATGGTATAGTCTGGATTATTTGCAAGTAATATCCACTGTTGATGTGCATGTGGACAACTGTATGAGGTCCTGTGACCTTTTTTCATGTTTATGTCTTCCAGGTACAATGTCCCGGGAACTTCTGCCTGCATTCACAAACCTGGAAAATGATGCAATTATCCAGTACATCATCATGTATCATGCCATCTTCTTCAACCACAGGGCCCAAGATCTGCAGGAGAGGACCGCCCTGTGGAACAAGCTCATTTAGAGAGTAAACAATGTCGGCCTGCACAACCAAAATTATGAGCAGGTGTGGCATCGATGCACAGATCTGATCTGCAACGCCCATCAGCGTGCTGCTGCAGTTAGGAGGGACCAGCTAGCCACAGGTGGGGGTCATGATATCCATCTTCCACTGACACAAGCTGAGGAGCTCCTCGCCAGCCTTGGGGCACTTGCACACCAGCCAAGTCAGCAGGCTGAAGATAGCATTGTGGAGGTGGGTGCCACCCACACAATGGGCGAGGAGTGTGCAGGTAAGGCCCAAGGGCACATTACTAGACCACTGTTGCTTATCCATTTTCATCTGTAAAGTATCTGCATGCATATGTCAGATAAGATAATCTGTTGCTGCAGTGTAGTAATGAGCAGATGTGCATAATCTTTAGTATTGTGGGTTTGTACTGTTGATGTGCTGAAATGCTGCTCCCAACCTGTACCACTGCCACTATTTAGGTCCCTCTGGTATACAACTGGGGCAGCAGCCTGTAGCTGGTGAGTATGGAGTTGTTTTTTTCAGGTTTGGCAATACACCATCCATGTTATGGCCATACTATTTGCCATGCACACATTTAACACACCTATCCATAATGCATGCTGTACATGTTCACTTATTGTTGATGTTAACTGCATTGCATTACAGTGGTCACCATGGTGGCATATCTGAAGAGTATGTAAGAGTCCTGCAGTATACCTAACAACCTGTTAGTGCAAGATGTGTGGACAGAGACGAACATAATGTTGGGACAAATGGCCTATAGTAGGGACTTGTCTGAAACATTACCCTTATACAATGGCTACAATAGTGTATACACCACTATTACAATGGCCACTGTTCCTGATATAAAGAACGGCAAATCACAAATTCCACATTCCACTCCTTTTGCAACCTGTAATGTGATCCTAACATGAGCAATGAATATGTAATATGGAATCCTATGTTTGGACAATAAATATGGGGAATACATACCTTAACAAACATTGGAAGCATATGTGTGCACACACTCCAAATAACATACTGTGGAAGCAACTTGTGATGTACTGACAGCATTTACTTTTCTTGAGTACACACCTTCCATCAAGTACAGGGCCTCAATGTCACAGCAGGTCATGGTCTGCTTTCCAAGAAGTATGTCCATGACCTTTGCCCACTCACCTGCAACAGATGCAGCCGTGGCTTGCACACATCTTAGAAACCATGAAATGGATCCCATATCTGAAAGGTAGAACTCAGGAGTGGGAAAAGTAGCTTTACCTTACCATTGCATATACCATGGCAAACAGTGCAGACAGTCATGTATGTGTGTATGAAGTATGGGACAACATTGATGTAGAAAATAAACAGAAGCCCATCCAAAAAAGATGACAAATCATGTTGCAAACTGGTCGTGGAGGCTGCCCAGAAACATGGAGCAACAGTGAGGGACTTGCAGGAATGTCTATCAAGTACTGCCTTTCTGTTTGTGTTGACAATTTCCTGGATTCTGCATAAGTCTGGCCTATGGGTTAGGGTAATCAGATGGAAGAGTTGTCCCACATGATACATCATCATCCAGGGCTCTCTACAGGCATCATAAGCATAACATCAAGTCACCCAAACGCATGTGTTGCAATGTGTAATGGTGTACTGAGACCAAGGCTCAGACCTACAGACAGTATTCATAAAGATACATGTGGTGCACAAGCAACACCTCACTCCACCTCAGGGCCACCATCCCCAATATTTAGCTTGCTGGTGCCAGTATATGCCAATATACACCTTTAGCTTTGCTGTTCATTAGCTGGAACTAGGCCGGTACACATGGTGTTTGGAATTTGGAACATTGCAAAATAACCCTCACATGTGGCCCATAGTTGTCAAGCATCTGCAATAAGGCTGAAGATGGGGAGGGATGTTGTCTTGAAATACAACAGTTTACTGAAGCATACATCCAAAGCTTGCTAAGAATGGCTGTATCTGAACACAGTGAAGGTTATGAATAGTGAAACCACTGTGTGACCTCCAAGAGTTGTACACATGAGTTAACCTTGCAATCTGGCAGAGATGGGGGACATTTGTAGGGCAGAGTGACCAAATAATGGCAAGTGAAGATGGGTCATGCTAGTATATCCCTTCCAGGAATAGTGACTGCTGTATTTCACTAAACAGGTGCTTCAACAAACCATTGTATTAAGGGTGTGCACACTTATGCAAACCACATATTTTATGCATCTCATTCAGCATCTGCATGACTAACACATTTGTTTGATACTGCATTGGATTGCACAGGTCATACATATCAGATGTGTGTAATGTTAAATGCAGTATTATGCCCCTGTTGCATATCATAGAAGAGGCTGGCATGTCAACAAGGGTGTGTACACTTCTCATATCCACATTAAGCTTTGAACGTTGTCAGTGTAACTGGGTCTTATTGCACATACATGCACTGCTGATGATGAGATCTGCAAATCACAGGACAGGCATTAATTACTGACATCAGTCCTTATATCATCCCAGGTATGTGGCAGATAAACACATAGGGGCTGTGAGCAACAGATTAAACATAACTGCCACACATATGCACATTCAGCAATGGTGTGTACACTTCTGAGGTATGGTGCACAGTACATACTAGTGTGCTGTAAGGTGCACAGCAATACTGTGTATATGGGTGCACTGTGTTCCAGTGGAAGGGGCATCACCTACTAACAAAACTCATGCATCACAGAGATATATAATGTTGGTAACAAGGATTGAGTATGGCTGCAGTGCATGCTATTGAATGCCATATGTCATGCATGCTAACTGTTGGTAATGAGAGGTCTGTGTAATATTTTTATGCCACCTCACCTGTAAGTGTGTGTGTGTGTGTGTGTGTGTGTGTGTGTGTGTGTGTGTGTGTGTAGAAGTAAACGATAATGTACAGGTCTTAATTTGCATTTCTTGTCTGCCCCTCACAGGTGGCGAGGTGGGTCAGGGTCCCTCCTGCAGGCAAACTGATGTTAGTGTCCATACAGACCCTGGCAATGATGATAGGCATAGTGAGGCACAGGCAGGGTTGTCAGGGGCTGAAGCTGTGCCATTGGTTGACATTCCATTTTTATCCACCCCATCCCTGCACAGTCACAATGCCCATACATACCCCATCACCAGTAACTATAGATGAGGGACAGTTGGTGGGTGGTGGCATGGGACAGGAAAGTGTGGTGACTATGACAAGTGTGTCTGTACATAGCAGCCATAGCCAGATGACCGGCAAAGTACCACACAGGCAGATATACAGGGGTGCTTGTAGGAGGGCTACTGGCCATCATGCCCCTAGCAGAACCGCCACAGCAGGTGTCACAAGACACATGTCTTGGGCCATCATGGAGGCACAGGCATGTATGGAACATTACACCAGAGATAGTCTGAGGCTCCAGAGGGCTACTCTTCCTGATGTACATGACAATATCTGTGATCTTGCAGGTGCCCACTGTTATTTTGCAGAGGTCATGGATAGACGGTTGGGTGAGATGGTGGGAATCCTTGACCATGTCATGTCTGTGGTAGAGCATGTAGTGGGAGTAGGGTGTCAGCCACATGGACATAGGTCAGCTACACCAACAGGTGGAGGTCTACGTGGATGTGAAACAACTCACAGCCGCTTCTGTAGTGGTGGTACCAGCACCAGCACTGCAGGGGGGTGCTCTCCACACCACAACACAGCAGGACATGTGCACATGGTCTTGGCTGATCCCAACAGGGAAGCGGATCCAGCAGACAAGTGTCATTATCAGGGGAGAGTACCATATGTGGGCTTCTGCCTGGTAGTGCCCGTGGAACCCATGGCAGACACAGTTCACATGTCCTTGGCCAGACACGGTGAGCTGTACACCCTGCCATGTACAGTCTGCAGCTGACCAACAAACTCCTCTATGGGGCAGCCACATGGCAGAAATATATGCATACATACCCACACACATCCCCAAAACAGCTAGGGCACCTCCATACCTACACACACCACATCTGCACAGCCCATTTAATAAAGAACCCCCTAACCCACACAAATAATGTCAACCAAATGGCTCAGCCTGGCCTCTGGCAAACCCACAACACACCCTGTGCATATGATGATACCTGTGCCACATCCCTGTCATCCATACCATCAATATAGGGACATGCTAATATGGTTCTCATGCACAGGGTGAATCTACTAAGGTTTAGCAATGTAATGTTGTTTAATGTGTTTTCAGCTGGAATGATTAATGGTTACACGTCAGGGTGTGTAGCTGTCCAGCCATGATGCATTATAGCTGTTATTAATACTGACTGATTGTGGTCTCCATAATGTATTCAGTTTGTGTTCTAGGTGTCTCTATGTCAGCAGGATGCTGGTCTGCTGTCCTTTCCTACAAGAGGTGTAGCACTGTGGTGACACATTGACTGTGTCATATCCTGGGTACAGCTGAACACAAGTAACAGGTCTGTATAACAGTTACTGCTTGTGCCACATGACTGATAGGTCTGAGGGGTGTATACAGGTGAGTGCATGGTGGCTGATGTAAGCAGCTTTTCTACAGTGGACAATGGTAAGTGTACTAGGTGGCACACACCACATGTTTGTGAATAACACACACACACACACACACACACACACACACACACACACACACACACACACACACACACACACACAGGCTTTGGTGTTGATGCAATACACAGAGAATAATGTTCACATGGATGTACTTCATTTTGCAGTGAACTCATTTTGGTCTATGTAATTCCACCAAGACCAAATTGCCAAAACATCACATCAGTAAATAATCAGTTTAATGTCATTGACAATGGTACTGGCAGGGTATATGTCCTCTTCCCCAATGTAGTGCAATCCTGGAGTTGGTAAACATAGGTGTGCTGGTGTAGGGTATGGGGTGGTGTAGAACCACACATAGTGGGATTAACAACTACTTAACCTGTTAACATAAACTGTACAGTATAACAGCACACTAAGTGGGGGGATACGCACAACAATAACACCAGTGTTGGTGGCTGTGCCCACAACAACCACATGCATGTATATATACCAACTCCAGTAGCGCTGTACAGTTGTACAGTGAGGAAGAGGGCATTTACACATCCACTACTAGTTTTGATGGAATGTATTTCCACAAGATGATTGCTTTGAAATGTTACTTTTTGCCAGTTAGTTCTCGGACAAATGGTCTCCTGAGACATATATTTTCTGCAGACTGAAGTAGATCCCTTCGCATACACACACACACTTACTTGGCAACATTGAGAGTAGAACCCCTACCTTGGTACTTATTGCTACTAATATGTTTGGCCTTAATTGCACACACCACAGAGCTTTTAGGGTGAGGTGTGTCCTGGGTTTCCTGTTAAGTGAAGAACATCACCAGGTCTTGTACAGTATGGTAAAGGGGGATGTACTGGGTGTTAATGAACAATACATAGTATGACATACTGTCATATACACTTTGACAAACACATACAGTCATAAACACATTTGACAGACCTGGGTTTAGTAGTGCTAACTACCTTGTCAGTGAGTCCATACTATTACAGAGTTTTTGCACACAGCACATACATGATTGGGATGGATAGTGTAATCAATTACCTGTATGGTTGATGGTGACAGTGGTCCTCATTTAGTGGACCTTGGGATATGTACTGGGGGTACCATGGTGTAAAGACAGTAAACCCAGCACACACACTGGATATTGTACTCACTGAAACCCATGATAATGCTCTGACATACCCACAATTACAGATTGACCAGGACTATAATACAACCCCTTGTCTATCTAATCAGTGCTACTACAGGGATATGCATTTATTGCAGATTCCACATGGATAGTAGGGTGAGGGGTTTGTCATGGCTCTCCTGATGTTAGCAACATCACCATTCCTTATAATGTATGGCAAGGTTTATTCTATTTGGAGAATGTGGCATCAGAAACCCATTTGTAGAACAGCGTTATGCTGGTACTGCAAGCTCCAGGTAGACCATAGGGTGAAGAGTGCAACAAGGTACATTTAATGGCAATCACAGCAGCAGCCATTTGTAAGTATAGCAATAGGGGGGGCATAGTGGGTGAGAATGCCCTCAGAGTATTTTTAACTACAAGTTTACAAACACACAGACACTGTTATTCTCAGTAGTGCACACTGACAGATTTGTCAATACTGAGGTCCATAGGTGCAGGTGTTCCTAGGTGTGTACCAGGCTAATGTCCATGGAGAGATGAGCAGAGTAGGGCATGTGGGTACACTGGTATCATGCCACATGATATTTTTCAGTAGGCCATCTATCAACCGATGCCACTTGAGTGATCCCCAGGGTGACAGTTAAATTCAACATCCAATCATCTGGTTTTCTCTTGCAGAGGGTGAGTGAGGTGCTCCAATTGACATGTATGCAACATATATTAGATAAAATGGCCAGTGCCTGGGTTAGAAACCTGTACCCAAGCATGTTCTGTTGACTGTGGTAGTCTGGTTGAGGTATCCATGACATGTGGTGCATACAGGGTGGGGTTTCCTAGCTGTGGCATTCATAATACAGCTGGGCAGACATATCAGTGTCAGTCAATCAGAGATTGCCTGTATGCAGCCAAGATGGATACTTGACATCTGGACATCTGTACAGAGGACAGACAGAAATTAGCTAGCAACAGGTTATGCATTAGGATGAATGTTTGACATATAGACGTGTGACAGTGATATGTATGCCATTACTACATGACAGTAGTCCTCAATGACATGTCCTAAACACATAGTAGTCTACAGTTAATATCATCATATCAGATCAATATCCAATATGAGATACTTAAAAACATACAGCTCACACATCAAGAGCACAATAGTCAGTTCTCAGAGTCCAGCTTTGCATGCAGGGGTGTATGGTTCAAGTACTACAATCTGCAATCTACTCTTACTTGGAAAAGCACTGTTAAAAGTAGTAACATAATGACACAATACATGCAAGTGTGACTGCATATAACCTGGGATACTACCCATGTATGAAACACATACAAAGAGAAAAGATTGTGGTACTAGCCATTTATACTCAGGTGTCCCATACAGTATACTCATACCCCTTGCTACTGTAATGACACCACATAGAAACATGTTACATACATGGAATTAAATACACGTATTAAAGATGCCATTACCCTGCTATTCTATCAGACTGGAATGTGATCACTGGTCACCAGGGCTGAGCTATGCTTAGCAGGTGTAAGCATTGCTTAAATGTAAATGCTAAGCAGATTTGCACGCTGCTAAGCGAATCCTACATGGTGTAAGCTCCATTTTGTTTAACTGTATGTTAGCACAACTTAGTTTCGCGCAAACCCACTTAAAGCTACTCAAACTGTCTTAAACACTATGTATCCAACAGTCCTTGTTCTGCCTAGCAACAAAAAATAAACAGCCCTTGAACCCAGGACCCTCTAGACTATAGTCACAACAATTGACCATTAAGCCATCTGAACTGTAAACATGTCTGTTGCTTTTTCAAATATATCATTCAGTACACATACTGAATAGTAGTGAACAACTGCTTTGACCACTACAACTGTTTACTACTTGTTAGTGAAAATAGTGTTGAATCAGTCATGTTTTTACATCTAAATATACACATATCAGATACATATGGGGGGATACATCTGAGAAGGTATATACAACACTCATGTTTACACACAACAATAATATGGATAGCTATCTGTATCATTGTCTCCCCGCAGCTGGAGAGGCCAAAAGTTCCTCACCAAAGGATAAAGGGTCTCAAAACCCGACTGAAAGAGCTCTAGCTGCTCAGAGGTGACCTTTGCCTAACATACAAGGCCATGTCAACAGATTTGATGAATATGCTTCACCTCAAAAAATCTAGAACCATCAGAGACACAAGGGAGACTGGAGGGATAGATTCATCACCATATGTGGCTGGCCTTGTTCAAGAGAAATCTTGACCAATGGATGGAGATATACCATACCTCAGTGTCACTGCTCAGCAAAATAATGGGTATAGTTCCCATATATATATGTAAATGCATATGGGCAGATAGCCTAGTATGAACCTATGAACCTATGAACCTACATACACACATATATATTTATATATATATATATATATATATATATATATATATATATATATATATATTTATGAAAAAAAACATAGTGGAGTCATACCTCAGCAACATAACTCGCAACCTCTTAGTACAAGGGAACGTAATATAAGTATTGCAGTTATAAATGTAGAATGTTGGTACAGTAACAGGAGTTGTGCCAACAGAAGTGCTGTGTAGGAAGGGTCTTCTGAAACTAACATGTACGCCACCAGTTACTGATACACATCATAAAATCATCATAGTGAAGTACCACAGAAATCACAGTAATGGTCCTGTGGAATACAGCAGAAATATGACCAATAAACGTGGGCAGTCTGAAACAATCTGGTCAGTCCAGAGGTATACACAGAACTTCTTAGTGCAAGAAGTGTGGACCAAGCCTGACAGAAGGGATGTTTACAGCCATGAAAATAGGGATATATCACAAATACTGGAGTAGATACGCTCACACAGTTGATGCATTCTCACCCTCCTGTCTGTCCTAACACATATTATCTGGAGGAGCAGAGGTCACAAGCCACATGCTTCCCACTAGTTAGTGACATACATCTTCACAGCATCCCATTGCTTTTTCAGACATACACAACACATATGGTGGCCAGGCAACAGTACATCTGACAAATATCTGGACATAACATCATACTAGGTAAATACACTGAGCTGCTAGGCATGTCACCAAGCACTGTGTAAACTACAGGCAGACTGCCACAACACTAACACAAGTTTCCTATGGATGAATACACATGTAATTGCAAATATAGCAGGCACTACAGGCATGTAACAGCACAGAGTAACAGACACCAGTGTGAAAGTGCATACCCACAACCAATCTCAACACAGTCACAGTCACATTATGGTAAGCCTAGTTAATAGTACAGTTTTTGGACTGTGTGAACAAAATCATCTTCATATTTGCCACTCACACACTAACCCTACATAAACTGGCCCAATTCACAGTGTAGTCTGATGCCTGACTGTGGTATGGGACATGTCTCAGTCTGGCCCTACAAACATATATGCTGATAGGGTACCAGAAACTAGAGTAGCATGCAACGTCAGATAGAACAGGACCAAGAACAATGACATCTACCACAGTCTGTACACAGGCCAAGTAACATATTCACAATACACTGCTACACAATACTGACACTCTATCAACAATCTTCATAAGTACACAGACCTCACTACTGTACAGATTACAACAGGATGTCCAGGTTTTGTCCTCAGACATAAGGACTCCTATACATAACATGTCTGGCAGTCTGATATATCACTGGCTTGTTATCAGGAATGATGTCAGTAAATAATGATATACTGTACATATGCACCTCTTACTGCATGACATATGGACAAAGGGTGACAGACTTGGGGGACAGAGGCACAAATACAAGGGCAATATTGATATATTACTGTGATAAACTGAGAAAATTGCTGGTGTAACAGGGTTTGTTATGACATATCTCTTCTAAGGGATATGAAGTCGGTAACACACATGTTTTTCACCATTTACTAACTGCAATCATCAGAGTATGCTACTGTAGTTTTAAAGACAAAAATGTGTGAGTAACACAGCACATCTAAGAGTCCAAACTCTGGCCAGTCTGCAGAAAGCCCTACAGGTGAGAGTTTCCTCAACCACATAACACTGTCATGCCAGACGTTAAATCATGCAGAACAGTCATATCCACACAAACCCTGTTAAACCAACATTACTTCAAATGTAGAACAGCAATACTTACATTCTGTCCCCATGTCTGGAACATCCTTCTCCTGTTTGTTGGCCTGTCTCCACAGTGTTTGTTGTAAGAGGTATTTCCAACTACACTCTGTGATGCTGTTTGTCAGACACCGACATGAAGTCCTGCTCACAGTGAAGGAAAAGGGCCAACACCCACATTAAGTGCTTAGTTATAGGAGTCTTTTTCCATGCAATTGGCTATAGGAATGATAACACAGCTGTTCCACATGCAATTTGGAAGTGGGGACTCCAATTCATGTACAGACCATCAGCTGATCATAAGCATTACCTACAAAAGTCAATCTGCTGCCTATGCAAAACAGATGTATTTTTTCACATCTACCAGAGAGGGAGAGAGAGAGAGAGAGAGAAAGTAAGAAAGGAAGAGAGAAAGAGCCAAGCATGTTTGTGTATGATCCTTGGGTGGAGAGTGGTATCTGGGTATTATAATGGTTGTCTATATTGTTTATTAATCCATACTGTCACATAGAAATTGCACATGGCAGTAGACATTTATGGCTGTGGATTATCTACAACAACCTCTACAGTGTTTGAAAACTGTTGGCCTTGTAATGTGGACATTGGGACATATAGGTCCTCGATATAATAATGTAGCAAAACAGTACTGAGTTTCAAACCCCTTCCTGACTATGTGTTGCTTGTACAGTGTTACAGTTATCAGATGCACCATGGAATTTATCATTTGGAGAGTTGTCCAAAGGTATCTTTGAAGGTGAGTGACATCATCAGCAGTTCTAAAGGAGGGATAAGGGAAGTGTAGTAAGTGTGAATGTCCCCAAAAGCAGGTGTCAACAAAGACACACACACACACACACACACACACACACACACACACACACACACACACACACACACACACACACACACACACACACACACACACACACACACACATACATTATTATAGCTGCCACGACTAGGATTAGAACTCTTGCCTAACTAGTTTGCTACACTATAGTATTACACATTTATCGCAAGCGCCACAGGGCTTATAGCTGAAACATGGGCAAAGGGTTATTTCAAGGTGACTGACATCAGCAAATGTGCTATAGTAGGGCAATGGGAGGTGTAGTGAGTGTGAATAGCCACACACACACACACACACACACACACACACACACACACACACACACACACACACACACACACACACACACACACTTTTGCCAGTACTGAGATCCATAGGTACGTTGCTTTACAGGTACAGGTGTGTAGTAGGTGAATGTGCCTGAAGGCTCTACAAGGCTAGGCCAAGGGAATACCTTGGCATCAGGCCACACGACAATAGTCTTCAGTGTGGCTCATGGGTGCAGCCCCTGGAGAGGTCCCCAGGGGTGGGTATTGTATTCACCATCCACTCATCTGGGTTTCTATTGTGGATGTCCAGTGATGTGCACTGCTTTCCATGTATGTGAGCTATATTCCATAACATGGACAGTGTCTGGGTTGTGCACATGTCCCACATGCATGTTCTTTGATGTGTGGAAGTGTACTTGAGGTCTCTGGGGCATGCTGTGTAGACAGATTGTTATCTTCTGATGTAGCATTCCTGACCTCATTTGGTGAGACCTGGCTATGTAACTGAGGTTGTGATTGCATCTACATTGATAGCATGATACGGGTATTCAGTGGAGTTAGTGGCATCTGTTCATACAAGGCATGTGTTTAAGGCATGGTATTCCCTTTGTGGGGTATGTTTGCAGACTGTACAGTTGTTGCAGGTGTCCAGTGGAGAACATGGCAAAAGGGCCACTGGACACATTTATTTGGCTACTGAGGGGATGGAACAGGGTGCCATGTCCTTTTACTTGCTGTGGTCAACAGGCATGTAGTCCACTGCTATCACACCGTGGTTACTATCTGGGAGGCAATATGCAGGGAACTACCAATATAGCTTTCTTTGCCTAGCCAAGTGTGTTTGTGTATGATACATGGGTGGAGAGTGTTCTCTGGATAATAGAAGGGTTGCCTATATTGTTTACCAATCCATACTGTCACATGTAGGGCTGTGGATTGTCTACACCAACCTCTATGGTATTTGACATCTGTTGGCCTTGTAATGTGGACATTGTGACATTTACTAGGTCCTCAACATAATAATTTAGCAAAACCCACCCCACAATGGATCCTGTTATTACACAATCACAGCAAACCCCCACAGAATACTGATGACAGACACACACTTACCAGTACTGAGATTCAAACCCCTAACTAGCTATGTATTGCTACTATAGTGTACCACAATTATCGCACATGCCACAGAGCTTATAGGATGGATGTTGTCCCAAGGTACTTCTAAGGTGAGGAACATCACCAGCCCTTGTAAATACTGGCATTGGGTGATGTCGTGGGTGACATATCACAAAAATAATTTTACCCTACACACACATTTACATTTCCCAGTGGTGAGGTTCAAACCTTTACCTAACAATCTTTTTGGACCATTATGCTACACATTTACCACATGCACCACTGACCTTACATGTTTTAGGGTTGGCAACAGGTACTTCTAAGGTGGATGATATCTGCAGTACTGCTAGAATCAGACACTGAGGTGTGTACTGGGTGTAAATGGGGCCAAAATATTTGAGGTACATGGCCAAAGTGTTATTTCAAGGTGACTGACAGCAGGCATGCTAACGTATGGCAATGGGATGTGTAGTGAGTGTGAATGGCCTCAAAATCATTCATCTCCACAAACACACACACACACACACACACACACACACACACACACACACACACACAGTTTCACAATTGCTATGTGTGGGATTAGAACTCATACCTAACTAGTTTTTTCACTACAGTATCACACACGTATCATAAGTGCCTCACAGCTTATATTGCTGACATTTGGCCAGAGGGTTATTTCAAGGTGACTGACATCAGCAGGAGTGCTAACATGGACAATGGGAAGTGCAGTGTGTGTGAATGGGCCATAAATCATTCCTATGGAAACACACACACACACACACACACACACACACACACACACACACACACACACACACACACACACACACACACACACACACACACACACACACATTCAGTCACACATAACTTTACATTTGACAGGACTGGGTATACAAATGCTAGATGAATACCAATTTGTACTATCATGTTACACAGTTATCGCAAGCACCACAGACACTATAGGGATGAGGATTACCAAAAGGAATGTCTACAGTGATTGACACCAGCACATCATGTGATATCAGCCAATTGGATGTATAGTGGGTATGACAGGCCTCATAATGGAAATCTCTCTGTCACTGTCTGTCTCTTTCTTCCCCACATCTCTGTGTGTGTATGTTTGACATATTATAGTGTGTTGGCCTTGGATATATGCGAGTATTCCTATACAATGTGTGTGCAAAGCATGGATGGTGTACAATGTGGTTTGTGTGCACTGACATCTGTGACTGACAGATATGTATAGTCCACTGTGTTGTCAGACATGGGCTTAATTTCTATGTGTAGGAGCATGCCCAGTATGACCTTCTGTATTGAGTGTGTGAATCCATTCCAGGTGGGGTTGTACTCCAATCTAAGGTTTGGTGTTCTACACTTACAGCTAGCAACCTGTTTCTGCAGGATATCTGTAGATAGGTTGACAATACGGAGTCACAATGGGTGACAGATAGTGGGATACTGTAACTATTGCTGTCTGTGCTGTTTGTGTTACATGGTTGGTGTTAACAGAGATATTCAGACATATTCACTGTTTTACACACTACTGTATTATGTCATCAACTAATGACATATATACTTATTTGCTCAGAGTTATTTCCTGGGAAATACAAAATGAATGAAGCTGTGTCCGGTATTGTGGTCTGCAGCCTACATATTTTTGTACATTCATGCAATTCTGGAGGGGAAGCTGCAGACACTTGCTGATGTGTCTGTGTAAATAGTCCAACAACTTGGTACTATGGTGGCTGAGGATCCCCTTCTTGTACATATATCAACATAACAGAATGGCCATATCCTGCTGTGGCTATACCTCTCAGCTGTACAGATTCACCCAGGTTACCCAGAGACAGGGCTCATATATCTGGTCAGTTCCCCTTCACATTGTGGTTTACAAGCAGGTTTGTAGCCACCCATTACTGGGTTTGTAGGGGGGGGGGATACTATGGGCACACATCAGCGTTTCAGACTTCAAACACTCCATGATGTCCATGCTTCTACACCTCCCCACTCTGTTATTCTATCCTCTTCCTAACATTATGCAAATGATATCAGAAAAGTATTCCTATAGTTGGCCCTTTATCCCAGCAGTATTTAGGGGTTGGTCCAGTTGGTCCACAGTTCATGCAGTAGGACATGGTGGGCATGCTACTGGGATTTGTCAACATGGCCTTGCATTTGTGTTCTGTTGACTGTGTTATGTTGTTAGCTGGGACCCCATGAGATACCATACATTGGCACTATGAGTGAGACACAGGCCTTTGACAGAGGGCTGTAGGCCATTTGGTAGTGATGCAAGCCATCTGTGGCAGGCCAGTGCATTCTGTCACTCCTACAGTCCCAGGCTGTAAGCCAGTGGATTCCCCTGGGTTGACAGGGTAAGTGTGCGAGGTGTTAATGGCAATACTTCTTGTCCATATTGATCCATTGGTCTGGATGCAGGCAGGGTGCTGCTTACAGCTAGGGACACACCTGCATAAGACACCTCTTCAGCTTGCTGCATTCTGTGGGTATTCCCATACAGAAGTGGGGTCATACTGTACTCATTCCCAACAGCAATGATATGACCTGTGATAAACCTGTGGCTGGTGGTGGGGTGAGCTGAGTGCATGTGTGATATGGAAGCTACTTGCAGTTGACTCACAGATATACCTGGGACAGTCTCCTTATGCTGCCTTGTGCAGGGACATAGGCAGTCTCTCATTACTTAATAACTGTTCCTTTTGTGGTCTGCCACTGATTGGCCAGACTACATCAGTATTTCATACTGCACAGACAAATAATGTTCTGCTAACCTGAATGTACAATTCCAAAGGTGTGTGCAGCTGACAGTTACATTTTATGTACTCTGTCTACGGTACTTCCACCTGTGTACTGTGTATGTCTGGGCCCACATTCATGGCATGTCCATCTTTCAGACCGTGACAGATACTGACATCTGGACAGTGAGTATGGATGACTGCTGACGTGAGTATTGTTGAGAAGCATTGTGGTTGGCACTGCAGTTGTTGGAATATGGTCCTGTCATCCACAGTACTGCCCATAGGCCACTGAGACACAACCTTCCATGCCTACTTGCTGACCACTTCCAGACAATAATGAACATACAACAACCTAACACATGGATCCCTGCATATTGTACACATGCAACAATCTTTCCTGTGGATTGGGCCAGCTGGGTAATCTGTGCTCCACTGTTATTACACCTCAGACTTACATGTTACTGCATTTCTACATAGGATTGTGTGTGGGGGGGGCACACCTGACTACTTTAAACATTTGCTATGACTGTACTGGTATTTCAGGTACTCAGGTGGCTTCCATTTCATTTTGCATTCTGACCTATCATGCAGACTGGAGGCATATCAGTAGAATACATATCTTAGGTTTTATTGACCTACATTTCAGTTTCAGACTTCTTACCCTTCAGAACTAACATAAAACTGCCAGACCTGTTGTAGTCTGTCTGTGTAGGTCTGGAGGGGGGATGTTAACTATTGCCATCAGTTGGAGGCCTTATCCCAGCCTTTCTTTATGGTCATCAACACCTGTCCTGCTGGCTGAGGCTGGTGGTGGGTATGTGTGCCTCACTGACATGCATGTGTGTGTCCTATGGACACACATTTGGGCCACCACATGTACTGCAGTGGGATTTGTCACCTTGTCTATTTACTGCCTAGTATGTTGACACCAGTATTTGTTATGGGTTTCATGCTGCCCATATAGGTGTTCGTTATGTGTTGCCATCCCATTCAGCCACCCGATTCCCTTGCATGCTCATGTCCATACCATAGATACAACTATAAGATCATACTACCCCATTCAGCAATTGATAGGAAGGGTGACTAACCTTGTGGATATGCAAGTATTGAGGATGGTGCTGGAGGGCTGACTATGTCAGATGCACATAGTACACTCCCTATAGATGGTAAAGCACAGGTAGTGTCATGTTTGGCATCCCTTATACTTTTGTGAGTCAGAGAGAAGTGTCATTCCCTGGGTGCCTACCATGTCAGTCTATGTGGTATGTGTTGTCTCTTTGCCAAGGCCTGGGCATACTGGGTATGCCTCCTTCTCCCTACATGGGCAGGCTCAGGTTGTTCCTCCTCTGAGTCTCTCTGTGCCTGTGATGGCCTTGGCAATGATGGGGGGCTGTGTGGCCTTGACCCGTGCTGTTCCTCCTGCAGCTGTTTCTGCAGGATTATATTGTGTAGCATGGCACATACTATGAACATTTGTGTATATGTAGCTGGAGAGTACTGCAAGGCTCCACCGGATATGTCCAGGCATTGGAACCGTGACTTGAGCACCCCAAACTCACGGTCTATTATGATTCTGGTTTGTGTGTTTGCCTCATTATGGAGTTCTTGTTCAGGTGTGTGTGTGCATTTCTGATGGGTGTCATCAGCCATGGCTCCAGTGCATAGCCAGCATCCCCCACTAGGTGGCCATATGGGATGTCCCCACTGGCAAATGACTGGTACAGCTGTGTCATATGCCAGATGTGGGAGTCGTGATAGCTTCCAGGGCTGCCAGCACACACATTCAAGATAATGCCCTGGGAATTGCACATGACCTGGCAGTTGATGGAGGGTAAGTCCTTGCAGTTTATGTAGATCCTACCCTGCTCACTGGGTGGTGCTTTGGTGTGTATGTGCATGCAGTCTATAGCACCCACTACCTCAGGGTATTCTGCTATTTGGTGGAAGAGACACATATTGCTGGTCAATGCCTCATTGGTGTTGAATAAATATATGTGCTCACTGGCATTTGCTGACATGCATTCAGGAACTGGTGGAGTACCCTGGATGGTGATGCCTGTGAGATCCCCATGATATCCCTCATTGCCCTTTGCAAGGTACCTGTGGCTAGTATTCTTAAGCCTACACATACCTTGATGAGTTCTCCTCTGTTGGTTCTTTGTGTGAGGCATAGCTCAACAATTTGCTGTAGAATATCCCTGTTCACCATATAGCACTCCACTATCTCCAGCTCATGTAGTCCCTGGTAGGTTATCCTGGGTCTGTACATTCTTCTCCTTCTCCTCACTGAAGGTTGGTCATCAGCATTCACATCCTCACCACCCTCAGCCTCTTCCACATATTGATGTATGAGAGCAACAGCAGCCCCTAACATTTTGTTAGTTTTGTCAGGTAAAATTTCCCCATTTGTGTACATCGGTGGTGTAGAGTTTGTGGGGAAAAAACAGACTGGAAGGTGTTTGCATAGTTTATAGCAGTGTGCTAGGCTGTTCCATGTGTAACTGGCTGATTCCAATACATTTCACCTGCCAGCTATGCTAGTTCTCCTTGATTGACTTCCTACTGCTGTTTTCCCTCCACATTGCCTTCCCATTAAAGCCCCAAGGTGTGGCGTGCATACCCAGTCCTCAGATGTGAACAGAGGTGCTATTTCCTATTTTTTTTTTTTTTTAAACTGGCCATATATTTGGCCATTGGCATGCCTACTACATTAAATACATGCTTTCTTTTGAGCTGTCATGCCTCCATTTTGTAACTTGCAGAAATAAATTTGGTTAGTAACCGAATACATTTCTGCAGGTTACACTATTCCTGCACAGACGCCTGCCTGCTTCCTGGATCTAATTCACCTCATTTGCATGGTTTTCACCAGCAAGTGAGGTAATTAGCATATAGCAGTGGTTTCCATGTAGGAATAGTGTAGGAGCACTTGTGCACGTACCGGGAGCTCGTTCCTGAATCGCTTATCGGCCATATTACATGCAGCAGCACTTGCACTATTCCTGCACTCCATGCAAAGCTTGCTGAATCCGGGGGACTGTTTTTTCACATTTGAAGATAGACTAACTTTAATTAATATAATATTATTACCTAAATTCTATTTACTAGTCAAGCATTAATACATCCCTCACCTATATAAATTAAAAAGAAAATAAATTATATTTTACTCAATTTTCTTTTGTAGCCTAACAAAACAAGAATTTAATTACATTGGCATACTGCAAGCTGGGAAGAGGGGGTATACAATTTCCAAATATTGATTTTTATTTGAACTCTACAATCATTAATACAGTGTTATTGTGGAACAATACGTCTTATACATCTTATTGGAAGTGAATTCATGAAAGCTTACTATTAAACAATAATAAAACATTACTTGAACCATATATTCAAATAGATAGAAACACTTTTATGTGGATCTTGAAAATATACATTCAAAATGAGAAACAAAGAATTGTATTCAGCCATCTTATACACCAGTTTCTATTGATGTTTAAAAGATTTATGTTTTTTAATCATTTGATCAATAACTTATTACTATTTTCCCAATTGCTTTTACTAATGTATGTTTAATCTTAATTGATATAAAGAACATGCTAGAGTTTAAGACAGGTGATTTATTATATTGGAATCAGTTCCTGTCTTTTTAGTCAGATAAATTCTGCAGACAGCCTGATTGTTAAATATAATTTATAGAACTGTAATTGGCTAGATATCCAAACGTGCGAGGAATTTGTACATAATAAGATCATAACATCGGCATACAATAAGAACGCACCTAAAATCTTAGATTTCATCTCAGTCTTTAACAATGGTGCTCTTAAGAACACTTCATATATATCTAAAATCTATACAATTCTTAGAAATGATTTCAACAAGACAGGCATCTCTTTCTGGAATTACTTTACAAAAGTAAACAAGCAATAATTCACAACAAAAGATAAAATAACTGTTTAGAATCACCAGAAGGATCCATGTATTCCCCATATTGGAGAATATATACATGGAGATTTTTGCACATATGCTTCCTAGCACCTCATAAAATGGCAATGATATATAAGAAAGATGAGGATGTGGATCACTAGATGTTGATTGGGTGCATATGGTTGTCAGTTGTCAAATAATTTCTCCATTTTGGGAAGATTTTAGATATTTTTGTAAAGTCTGATGAAATGATAATTGTATAAGATCTGATACTCTTATATATTTTAATGTACCTGTTCCAGAAGTCATTCCTAAAAGCCAAATATCTTTAATGTGGTCAAGTCTTTCCGTGGCAAGAAAAGCTGTTACAAAAAAATTGGAAATTAAAGTCTACTCCTTTATTTAGATCTGAATTTGTTCATTTAGCTAAGTCAACATGTAACAATGAGAATGCTACTATAAAAATGAGAACAAACAATGCAACACACCAGTTAATTGCTTGGAAGAAATTGTTTAATCTATTAGAAAAATTTTAAGTGTTTTTCCTTTGTATGTAGTTTGTTATGGACACTGTATATAGTTTATTTTTATATATGTTATTATATTGCTAAATTATTGCTTTATAAAATGAATAAAAAGATTTTTAAGCAAAAAAAGTGATGGAGAAAGTTTACTAAGGTTAACTATACCCTGACTACCTTAAAATCCTATCCTATAATACATTTGTTTCCAAATTCCATAATGCTGAACTCCTCAGCTCTTATTTTAAAATAAATAACATTAAGCAACTATATACTGTAGTACTCTATATTACCTCTGGCAATAAAGCTAAAACTGTGGAAAACATCTTAAACTGGATCTCTCATACAATTTCTAATGAAAAGATAATCCTAAGTGACATTAATTTTGAATGGCAGATTACCTCCACAAAATATCCATCAACTAGCCTCAATCTATTGGACTTGACTCAAGTAATTTCTTCCTGCACACTTTATAACTATCCCAAAACTGTGGCTCAATTCTCAGCTTTGTATTGGTGCCTGATTTCACACCTCTTCATATACGCAAACAGACTCAGTACTCATGTCAAACAACGCTTAGAACGTCATGTAACCTCACTAATTTTAACTTTGATACATTTAATAGAATTCTAAGTTCCTTTAACTGGTCTAGCTTTAAAAGTATTCCAATTTATGATACTGTTCACACATTTAACACAATTTTCCAGAAAACGCTCAACAGTCTAGTTCCAACTAGAACAAAATGAATATAGAATAACCATACTGCTTGGTTATCCACTTATAGTAGGTACCTAATGCATGAAAGAAATAGGGCTTGGAAAATATGATTAAAACATAGATCTCTTCAAAACTTAGAACACTTTAAAGAATGATATAATCATACTAAAAGACAGGTTAACACAGACAAGAAAATGTACTACAGTACAAAATCAATGTTCCAACCCTAAATATTCTGGTCATCTATTAATAATATACTCCATCCTAGAACAGCCACTCTTCTAATCCTGCCCCAAATAACACTCCATCTGAAACAGCTGCTCAGTTTAATACACACTTTATACAAAGCATTAAAGCCCATACTGAAGATTTTCTACCTAGCAATCCTGACATGCCCTCTCCTCAGACAGTAAACATCTCCTGTTTTACCCTAATACCCATCCAGATCTTCTACATGAAATTACTATTCCTTAAACTGAAACCCTTTTCTCCTTCAGCAGATAATCTCCCAGCAGAATACCTCAATCTAGCTGCTAGTTACATATCCTATCCTATATCTCTTCTGATTAATAGATCAATCAGTGAATCAGATGTTCATTCTCTTTGGAAAAAAAAATCATCATCACCATTCATAAAGGAGGAACTTCATCTGATATAACCAATTTCAGACTTATTGCCATATAATCCCCTTTATCAAAACTTCTGGAGAAATGCATTCACAAACTACTTGAACACATCCTTCAGTAAAAGCTCCTGACCTCCACATAGCATGGTTTTAGACCTACCCATAGCACTACCATCATTTTATTAACATTCACAGATATTATTAACAAAGCCAGTTAAAATGTAAACATGTTTCTTAAGCTTTGATCTAGACTCTCACCAAAAACTGTCAGCTCTCTTCCCAAGGGCTATCACAATCCACATTACTACAGTTTAACAACTACTTAACTGGTAGATATCAGTCTGTTAATTGGCTCATCACCTTTTCTCCCTTCTTTCCTGTTAATACTGGTGTGCCACAGGGCTCCATTCTTGGCCCTCTACTCTTCAGTATATTCACTAACAATCTATATAAATCCTCTCAGCAAGTTCCCCTCATACAGTATGCAATGATTCTACCCTAATAAACACTTAGGGTAATCTACTACATCTGCAGAGAATTACTTAAGAAGCCTTTGTCTCTTTTGAAAGATGGCTTCACGATAATCACCTGTTACTAAATCCCCAAAAAAACTATAATGCTTCTCTTGTTTTTCCAAAAATCTCATTTCCATGGCAAAAACAACTTTAGATTTTATTTCTTAAATAATACCATGATTGATGTTGCTTCACATAACATGACATTCGATGACAATCCTAAATTTGATTTACATATTCAAAGAAATTCCTTACAGAATTTACCACAGTTACTATAGCTACCACTTACCTCTGACCCTCTCTTCTATATGGTGCCATTATCATGAGAACTTACAAGCCTCACTTAGTTTTAAACTTGAACAATGCTACAACAAATTTAAAGGATTTGTTTGCAAAGAACCTTACCAGGTTCACCATGGTTCAGCACTAAAAACACTTAACTGTCATAAAACTTCCTCACTACCTGTCTTATACTCAACTTATCTTAACCCACAAAATCATCTATAGCCCATTGACCTGCCCAGTAATTAACCCCTACTTCAATTCTGTCTGTAAAACAATCCCTTTGGTCAAATGATAAACAACTGTTTACCATCTATAAACCACAAATGAGTGCTAGGGTTGCTCTCTATTCCAATAATGTAGCTAGAACTTGAAATATAATTCCTATATCAATCAGGCCTATCTCATACCTTCACCTTTTCAAACCATTACTAAGATTTTCTTTCTGCCTTCTTGCTTTGTCTCTTTTTATTTTCAACTGGATCATAGCTTCTCCTACCATTCTTTATCACCTTCTTGAAAGCTTCTTCTTTAAAGTACCAAATCACTTGACCTGCTTATCCCCTTTTGATACTTGACTTTATTGTAGCACTTAAGCTACTATACCTGCTTCCATTTTAGCACAACCAAATTACTATTCCATGGCTACTTCTCTATTTACACTTAAACGTACTTATCCTCCTATAATACCTCACTTTAATGTATTACTTAAATTACTCCTACCTAGCTGTTATAAGCAGGCCAAAACCATCTTGAGTGTTGGTAAGCATCTTATTTTGCAGAAGATAGTTGTGAAGTTGTTTATGAATACATTTTTCTAGGAGTTTTGAGAGAGGAGACAAGATGGCTATGGGACAAAAGTTTGAAACAGAATTACCTTTATGTAATGGGATAATATGGGATTTTTTCTATTAAGCTGGGGTCATAGGACTCAGTAATAGGTCTATTAATAAGGAAGATGATTGGATAAGATATGGTCAATGAAAGTAGTTTTAGGTATTTTGGGAGAAAGTTATTTGTGGAGGGAGAGTGGGGTTTGAGTTTAAGTAACAGTGTTTAAAGGCTAATAGAAACAGGTTTAAGAGTAAAGTGAGGGAAAATATTATGGTTAGAATAGGCGGAGTCAGGTCTGAAAGAAGTAGAGATGGGGATGTCAAATGAGTTTTGAGAAGGGAGTATGTTAGGGATAGTGTTGTGGGAGTGTTGTGGAAGGGGGATGTGTTATAGGACTTTGAGAATAAATTGGCTATACATTCTATGAAGTAAATTTTGAACCTAGTAGCTATCTGAATAAGGGAGTTTGCAGGGAACATACTAGTGTCTTTTATTTTTTTAGTTCTAGGGTTGAGTAGAAAGGATATGAAGGGCCAGAATTTAGGGTTATTTTGTGTCTGGTTTGTAAATGAGTATAATATTGCATGAACATTGGCTCTAGATGATTGTCACTGTTGAAGTGATACCCTGACCTCAAGTACAAAAATGAGAATGGGGTTGTGGATGGATGGATTGTACCTCCCAAAAATAAAACCATAGTGGTTTAATAGTGGAACAGATAATAAAATATTTGAAAAAGATATTAGACAAAACAGGCACTTGTGATTAGAGTTTCTCAATTAGTTGAAATGAAAAACCTATTGTTCAGAAATTATTGTGGGGTTGTTATAATACCCAGTTTACCCAGACGTAACATAACTTCTTCTTCTGTCTTTTCCCAGTTAGGGGTCACCACAGTGGATCACCTGTCTACTCAGGATTGGCAGTGGAGTTTTATGGTGTCGAGTTGCTAGCCCGGCACCCAACCTTCCACAGGAGGCACACACATGCACGCACTCACACCTAGGGCCAATTTATAGGTTCATAGGTTGATAATAGGCTATTGGCCCTAGGGCCTATACAAGCCTAGCCATAACAATTCCCTGGCTATTTCTTTGCACACTATTTACTTTCCTGGACCCCTGAGTGTCCAATCCACCTACATTTATATGGGATGTGGGAGGAAACCGGAGCACCCGGAGAAAACCCACATGACCACAGGGAGGACATGCAGACTCCGCACAGAAGGCACCCCCAGCTGAGGATCGAACCAGAGAACCTCTTGCTGTGAGGTGGCAATGTTAACTGCTGCACCACTGTGGATGCCCTTCAAAAGTAACATAACTAACAATCATTTTTTAAGCACAATAGGAAGTATGATGTTATAATAATTTCTGGCATTAACATTCTGGGTAAAACACTACAGAACCAATGAGAAGATGATACAAGGCTTTGTAATCTAAAAAGTAAAATTCTCACTACTTTTCTGTGATGTTATGACATCCACTAGGTTCCAATTTGTACCTGAGGTTGCATCAAGTGTTAGCCACTAGACTGCATGCATTATATTTCTGTAATAACAACAATGTAAGGTGCTTCTGAGAAATTTTTGTGGAGAGACAACACTATTTTGTCAGTGACAAATTGTATTTAAGCAATAGTTGTAATATGAAACTGGGTTGGGGAATTTTTAAGGTTATAAAGCATTTTTAAATGTTTCTATGGTACAGGTAGGATGTAGTAGCACCACAACAATTGTTTTGAGATTTCTAGTACTTTATGCCAGGAGTATGATTAACTAAGAAACTAAGTTTGAGGGAAGAACTATTAATGAAAAGTGTGATTTATTCTTTGTGACAGGTTTAATAATAGTCCAATAATTAATGTTCCAGGATACAAGGAGTTTCATCATTGCAGGAATAATAAATCTAGGGTGATGTTTCTGTTTTTATGTACAATAGTATACTCTCTTCTGAATATCAATAATCATTGTTAATGAGATAATAGACACCTCTATTAAAACTCATGGGGAGATATGATACATAGCCCCCCTTTATAGGTTTTTATTCCTTATTCATTGTGCACATGCATGCTTGATGGTAATAGGGATCAGCATTAGATTTGGTAACTGAAACATAGCCCCAGGTGATGATAGCTGTTGTAATAAGGAACTAAGGTATGCTTCACACTGCTGTCATGACCATCCTTTCAATATTTCAGACACACGATAAATCCATTGACCTGTAAGTGAAAACTTAAAAGACTTTTTAATGGCATACTTGGAAATCAGCAGTAAAAGACAAAAGGGGGAATTTAATTAAGTCTACACGGAGTGATTTTCTTTGTATGCATAGTGGCATGGAGCTTATATGGAAGTAAGCAGCCATGCAATCCAGTAAATAAAACAGAGGTCCATGTACAAGCATGCAAACACAGAAGTGTCCATGCATGCAAATCACCTCATAAGTAGGCAAATTGCATGCAAATGAGGGTACTGCAGTGATCCAGCAAGCAGCTGGGCAGTCCTGCAGATCCCGTGTTGTTGTCTGAAGTGTACACAGAAAATTTATATGTACAAGAAAATAAAAATTGAACAGGGACTGTAAAAGCCCATGTAGAAGGTCAGAAATTGCATAGTAGGCACAGATATGTGCAAAACTATGCCATGTGTGTCCAAATAGTAATACAAAATAATTTAATATAAGGGATTTTTTAATACCCATATTACGTTTGCGTGGCACACAGCAATGCACAAACACGCTGTTATGCAAATATATATATATATATATATATATATATATATATATATATATATATATATATATATATATTTAAAAGTTTAAAAATAAAAAATAAGAAATATGTGACAATAATGAATTATAGGGCCCTGCATGGAGTATGTACAATGGTAGATGTCTGTGGTTGCTAAGGAGGCAGGCCCTGGAATAGTGTAGTATCCAGGTTGTGTCCACAGATCTGTATGGAAATGAGCTGGGGCTACTGTGTCTGCAGATAAAATCCGTGTAGCTACAGAACCATGTTGGTGTCCACAGGAGATCTAGCTGACATCAAAAGAGGATGTGTCACTATATATTTAAGCAAATTGAAGCTGAGCAATGCCTGTTTGCGCAGCACACCTCTCAGCTAACCAGGGGTGTGTGCCCCATGCTGCTAAGCTTTGTTTAACCTTGGGACACGTGTTTTAGCTGGTTTGAGTGTGTTTGGTGGGGCACCGCTATGCTGAGCATTCCCTTTTATGGGGGTATGTCCAGACTGCTGAGCATTATTTATACCTGCGGTGTGGGTTAGTGCACTGGGCAGCAGTGCTTAGCAGGGAAGGCATTTAAAAAAAAACAAAACAGAAAATTGCCTGTGAAAGTCAACCATGTATACATTACTGATAACCCCTGCTCCTCTTACACTGAGTCATTCAAACCTCTCAGTGATGTACCTGGCAGGTGGAATACATCTTAGTTATTAAATAACACAGGCTGTATCAGTAGCAGACCACTATAAATTATGCATACAACCTACAGTCTGATTTATCCCCCATACTCTGCACCATTGGAGTACAGACATGAGAATTGTAACCTGACAGAATGCTAGGGGCTGCTGCTGCTCTGCTATATCTGTATATGTTAGAGGCTGAGGTCAGTGATGCTGCTGCTGCTGACAATAAGTCCAGACTGAAAAGGAGAAGATGTTCAGGCCCAGGGTAACCTTCCAAGAGCTACATGAAATGGAGAATGTAGAGCACTATGGGATGGACAGGGACATACTACAAGAACTCACCGAGCTCTGCCACCCTCAATTCAGACCCAGAGCCAACAGAGGGAAACCATCCAAGTGGAAACAAAGGTATGTGTAGCCCTTAGAATACTAGCTACAGATACTTTTCAAAGACCAACTGGGGACATGATAGGGGTTTCACAGGCATCAGCATCCAGGGTACTCCACCAGTTCCTGTCTGCCATGCAAATACATGCCAGTGAGCACATTTATTTATCCTGCACCCCTGAGGAGAGGGCCAGCAGTATACATATCTTCTACCATGCAGCATACTACCCTGAGATACTGGGTGTCATAAACTGCACTGATGTACACGTCAAAGCACCACCCAGTGAGGAGGGTAGAGTCTATGTCAACCACAGCGGGTATTGCTCCATCAACTGCCAGGTTGTGTGCAATGCCCAGGGCATTATCATGAATGTGTGTGCTGGCAGCCCTGGCAGTTATCACGACTCCAATATATGGCATGCTTCACAGCTGTACCAGATGTTTGCCAGGGGGGTACATCCCATACGGCCATCTACTTGGGGATGCTGGCTACGCACTGGCACCGTGGATGATGACACTCATCAGAAATGCACACACATCTACTGAAGAATGCCATAATGAGGCACAAGCACAAACTAGAAACATCATACAGCCTGTGTTTGGGCTGCTCAAGTTATGGTTTTGGTGCCTTGATATATGTAGTGGAGCCCTTCAGTACTCTCCAGCCACACGTGCACAGATGTTCACAATATGTAACATGCTACACAATATGATCCTGTGGAAACAGCTGCGGCAGGATCATCACAGGGAAGGGACACACAGACTCCCACCAGTACCAAGTTCCCCACAGGCAGACCCACAGGGGGAATTGGAGGAGGAATTCCCTGAGGCTGTCCCTGTAGACAGACATAGGTGTTCCCAGTATGCCCTCACCTTGGCAAAGAGGCAACACATGGCACATACACTGACAACCTTGGGTCCCAGAGATTGACACCTTACTCTGACTCACATACATAGTAAAATGATGCCAGCCACACCACACAACCTGTACCTTACCATGTACTGACTGTGCATTGTGTGCATCAGACAGAGTCAGTCCTGCAACACAGGTATCTCCAACTGCTGTATTCACAAGGTAAGTCACTCTCCTTTACAACAAATATATGGGGTACTAGACTATGATCGCATATGTATAGACCTGCTGCATATATGCAAGGGATAGAGTGGGCTACTGGGCTACTTGCAGAGAATTAACAGCTATGTGGGACAGCAGGTACTCTGTCCAATACTGAATGCCCTATAATATGCAATAAGCCACAAGGCAGCAAAACCCACTGTAGTATGCAAGGGAAATGCCAAGCAGTGGGGTCATAGGGCAGATGCACGACTGTTAATGCTAGAGCCCCCTACCCCCAACACTTCAGTGTTCCCATACAACTGCAGTAACAGTATGTTTACATAGATATATCAGCAGACCACACAATCTCAGGGCTGTCCCAAATAACCTGGCTACATGTTCTATTTACCACAACATGCAGGGGTCAAAGTGTATGTCTGTCTGCTGTTGATAATGTGAGGAATTAAATCCCTCTTTCAGGTGGCAGGTGTGGCTTAGTGGGCTAAGTACATTAGAATGGTTGATGGTATTCATGATTCAAAGCTGGCTGCACCTACAGTTTTGCATGTGAGGTACTCCTATGGTACGAGTCCCATAGACTGTCAATATGCCCCATTCCATTACTGCAAGAAAGCTGGACAAAGCCAGAGACAGTTGAGGGAAAGAGAGTCAAACCTACAGACATTATTCATGGTCTGAGTAACCTAGAAGGTGGCTAGTATAACAGCAAATTGCAACAGGTCAGAGTAGCAGCAGGATGTAAAATTCATCACTTAACTATGTCAGTACTTAGAAGAATTCAGCGGGCTCCATTTAGTAGTATACTACCAGAAAACACAACTGTATGAGGAACAGAGCAGAATGCTGAACATCCTGCCAAAACATGTACAGTTTGAGGTATGAAGTCTGTCACCCTGTGTATGTAGTTATATCATGTACTGCATCTGGACATAGTCATGAACAGTAGTGGGACAAAGGCCCAAATATAAAGAGAAGAATTAACTACTGGCCACACAAATGTAAAACGTTCAGAAAAAAACAGGTTGTACAGTAACATGGGTTTCCTGGAGTGCATGGAGTCAGTAACTCAAATGTCTGTCATCTTTTCTTAATGTCAGCCTATAATGATTTGCCACTGATGTACCAGAAGATCACAATGCTATGTAAAATGTACCATACATATGATGCAAAACACTGTGCAATCTATTACAATCTGTACATTCGATAGGTATGAGTCATATAATACATTCAGCAGACAGCCGGGGAATCCCTTGGACAAAATATCAGGGAGGTGCTGGACTACTGAATCAGGTGCAACAGCCAATTGGCTGCAGCACACAAAATCCCAAACTGGAGTACAGGTAGGTCTGGGCTGGAGTCACCTTGAAACTACTGACAATCACACTGGGCATGCTCCTACACTTAGCTAACTGGAGCCCATGTCTGATGCCTCATCTACCTAAAGAACTGATATGTGCAAATATGCCAATGCATACAGACAGCTATATATACATATCTGTCTCTCCCGGTCCTCCTCACACATGAGTACCCTATCTAACACACACACACACACACACACACACACACACACACACACACACACACACATATATATATATATATATATATATATATATATATATATATATATATATATATATATATATATATATATATATATATATATATATATATATATATATATATATATATATATATATATATATATATATATATATACCAGACAACCGACTTGAAGATCGGCAATCGAAGGAAGCCGAAGACCGACGAAGGAAGACCCATCGACGGACTGAGATGGGGATGGGGAATGTAAGTATAAGTAGTGATGCATGTGGGTGCGAAAGTAAGGTAAGTGTGCAATGCTGACGGTCTGTAGGGATAGGGGTGGAAAAGTGAGTTAGGGCAGTAGTGATATTTTTGGGTTTTGTAGATAGTTGTTTAGTGTTGGTTTGTAAGGATTTTGGTGTGCTTGTGTTGTGTGTGTGTTTGGACAGGGATTTGTTTTGTCTGTTGTTATGATGTGTCGAGTGTATGTGGTGTCGTGTTTGTGAACTGTCGATTATGTGGTGTCGGTGAAGTAGTTGTCGGTGTTTTGAACTGTCGATGTAGTCAGGTAGATCCATATCCAAATATATATATATATATATATATATATATAGTTTTATATATATATATATATATATATATATATATATATATATATATATATATAAATATATATATATATATATATACATATATATATGTATGTATATATAGGTACAGAATGTGTAACGTGATGTACACCCTCCACATACATGTATTTAACACAGGTACATAACGCATACACACAGCTACACCTAAGTTGACATCCCTGTTTTGTGTGTGTGTATATATATATATATATATATATATATATATATATATATATATATATATTCACTTTAGAAGCTAAAAATACTGAAATATCGAATTTCAGCATTTCGCACCCATGCGTGCACTCAGATCTGTTTTGAGTTACAGCACAATGGCACTAAATATACAGAACCAACTGATATTGCCAACATCCTGGCAGATAGGTTCAGTGCTAACTTTACCCCCACTACCCCTAAAAGGCCCATCTCTACACCAAAAGAATGCAAAGTTCCTGTAATCAGGGCTGCACAGGTAAAAAAACACACTCTCCAAAGCCAAGAACACAGCATCCATGGGACCTGACAACATCACAGGCTGCGTTCTACATGAACTACAGAATGAGCTGGCACCCCACCTAATCACCGTGTTCAATCATAGCCTCACCTTAGGCTTTGTGCCCACTGAATGGCACACAGCGACGGTTATCCCACTCCACAAAGGGGGAGCCACCACGGACCACAGGAACTGCCTCCCCATGAGCCTGGTCTGCAAGGCCATGAAATGTATCATCATGGAACTTATAAACAAAGACACTGGTGATCTCCAAACTCTGGATCCCACCCAATTTGGGTTTGTAAAAGGCAGATCATGTCTCCTAAACCTGATTGACTTCTTTGAAGCAGTCACCAAAGCCGTAGACGAGGGTAAGGTGGTTCACACAGCCTATCTAGATCTCACCAAGGCTTTTGACACCATCCCCCACTCTAGAATTATAGATAAACTCACTAAACTAGGTATAAATCCTTATGTCACAAGATGGGTTGTCAATTGGCTCACTGACAGAACCCACACTGTGAAAGTAGCAGACTCCAAATCCAACTTCAAACCAGTGACATGAGGAATACCACAGGGTTCAGTCCTGGATCCTCTCCTGTTTGGTATCTACTTTTCTGAAGTATGGGCTAATACAGAAGGCCTTTGGCTAATGAAGTTCACAGATGACTGCAAACTAGGAGCCATAATTGAAACTCCTAATGATGTGGACATCGTAAAAAAGGGCCTCACTGAGACAGATGCCTAGTGTCAAAGCCATGTCCTCAAGTTCAATGCCAAAAAGTGCATTGTCATCCCCTTTGGTAAAAGCTCTGTACCCATGAGCTACTACATAGGTGGTAGTCTACTTAACACCAAAAGTGTGATAAGAGACCTTGGGACACAGGTGGACAGTAGTCTCTCCTTTGATAATCACATCACCACAGTAGTCAGGAAATCATTCTACGTGGCACACCTCATCACAAAATGTTTCTCATCCAGGAAAAAAGAGGTCATTGTTCCCCTCTACTCATCACTCATTAGACCCATTGTAGAATACAATGCCCCTTTTGGTATGTACCTCACAAGACATCTGGCACAACTGGAAAGGCTGCAGAAATACCTCACAAGGAAGATTACTGGGCCTCAAACTGATGCCCTATGCAGACCGTCTCAAAAAACTCCAGCTTTACTCCGACGCATGTCGCCTACTCAGAGGTGATCTCTGCCTAACATACAAAGCTATGTCAAACCCAGAGCTGTTGGACATACTCCACTTAAAGAAATCCCAATCCCCCTGAGCTACATGCTCTAGGGACCTAAACCTTGTCACTACAATAAACAGAACATGCTGGTGGGATAGATTCCTGTCCCAGAGACTTCCCATACTCTGGAACAAACTACCTATCTATATCAAACAAAGCTCCTCATTAGCACTCTTCAAGAAAAATCTTGATGATTGGATGGGAAATAGGAAATTCACCCCAGGGATCACCTCTATGGCTCTGCTTGAGAGGGGCACAGGAAAATAATTTTCTTGGGTGGCGAAAGCCAGGGTACCTTTTTGGCTAGGCTTGTATAGGCCCTAGGGCTGATAGCTTAGTACCTACCTATGAACCTATGAAACTATAAAGTCAAATCCTGGTAAGAACAAAAACTAAGAAGCACGAAATTCAAAGTCTTGCATATCATAGATTTTGAATTACCACTTCTGCTGCACAGAAACACACACCTTCCTCCCCACACACAAAGACAAGATCTGTCCTACATAAAAGCAGGGGGGCAAGTACCCCTGCACCCCCATGTGGGGGGCTGCACCCTTCCACACCCCCCCACACTTATATATTCTAACTCCGAGGTCGCACTACATACAAAAACACGCAAAACACCACCACACAAGCTACATTTTCCTTGCACATCACATCACAGAAACAAAACACACTAACACACCCCACAGCCCCTACCCAAAACCCTTAACCCATAAGCACTTACCTGAATCCATAACCACAGCGAAACACCAGAAGCGCTAAGTCAAAATCTCCATATGTAGGATTTTGAATTTCACACTTCTGAGTTTTTGTTCTTTCCAGGATTTGACTTTCTGGGTGCGAAATACTGAAATTAGATATTTCAGTATTTCGAGCTGCTAAAGTGAATCCATATATATATATATATATATATATATATATATATATATATATATATATATATATATATATATATATATATATATATATATAAACACACACACACACACACACACACACACACACACACACACACATAGGTTCATAGGTAGGTACTAGGCTGTCGATCCAAGGACCTAAGTAAGACTAGCCAACAAGGTTTCCTGGCTTATGCCACCTAAGAAAATTAATTTCCTGTGCCCCTGTCAAGCAGAGCCACAGAAGTGATCCCCAGGGTGTATTTCCTATTTCCCAAACACTCATCAAGATTTTTCTTGAAGAGTGCTAATGAGGAGCTATGCTTGACATAGATGGGTAGCTTGTTCCAGAGTATAGGAAGTCTCTGGGACAGGAATCTATCCCTCCAGCATGTCTTGTTTATTCTAGTGACAAGTTTAAGGCCCCTAGAGTGTGTAGCTTGGCGGGATTGGGATTTCTTTAGGTGTAGCATGTCCAACAGCTCTGGGTTTAACCTAGCTTTATATGTTAGGCAGAGATCTCCTCAGAGCAGGTGATATGCTACAGAGTAAAACTGCAGTTTTTTGAGATGGTCAGTGTAGAGCATCTGCATGAGGCCAGTAATCCTCTTTATGAGGTACTTCTGTGGCCTTTCCAGCTGCTGCAGATGTCTTTTGAGATACATTCCAAAAGGAGCATTGTACTCTATAATGGGTCTAATGAGTGCCAAGTAGAGGGGAACAATGACCTCTTTTTTCCTGGATGAGAACCCTCTTGTGATGAGGTGTGCCACATAGGAAGATTTCCTGACTACTGTGACAATGCAATTATCAAAGGAGAGACTACTGTCCGCCTGGTTCTTATCACACATTTGGCATTAAGTAGACTGCCGTTTATGTGGTAATTTATGGGTACAGGGATTTTACCAAAGGAGATGACAATGTACTTTTTGGAATTGAGCTTGAGGCCATGCCTATGACACCAGGCATCTGTCTCAGTGAAGCCTTTTGTAGGATGTCCACATCATTTGGGAACTCGACTATGGCTCTTAGTTTGCAGTCATCTGACAACTTCATTAGCCAGAAGCCTTCTGTGTTAGCCTGTACTTCAGAGAAGTAGATACCAAACAGGAGAGGACCCAGGACTGAACCCTGTGGTACACTGCTTGTCAATGGTTTGAAGTCAGATTTGGAGTCTGCAACTTTTACAGTGTGGGTTCTGTCAGTGAGCCATTTGGCAACCCATCTTGTGACATAGGGATTTATACCTAGTTTAGTGAGTTTAGCTATAATTCCAGAATGGGGGATGGTGTTGAAAGCCTTGGCAAGGTCAAGATAAGCTGTGTGAACCACCTTACCCTCGTTTACGGCTTTGGTGACTGTCTCAAAGAAGTCGTTCAGGTTCAGAAGGCATGATCTGCCTTTCACATACCCAAACTGGGTGGGGTCCAGAGTTTGCTGGTTACCAGTGTCTTTTTTATGCGATACATGATTATACGTTCCATGGCCTGGCAGACCAGGCTCGTCAGGCTAATAGGGTGATAGTTCCCAGGATCAGTGGTGGCTCTTCCTTTGTGGAGTGGGATAACTGTTGCTGTGCACCATTCACTGGGCACAAAGCCTGATGAGAGACTATGACTGAACATGGTGCTTGGATGGGGAGCCTGTTCATTCTGAAGTTCATGTAAAACGCATCCTGGGATGTTGTCCAGTCCCATGGTTGCTGTGTTTTTGGTTTTAGAGAGTGCAGCTTTTACCTGCATAGATGTGATTGCAGGGACTCTGCATTCTTCCTTTATAGATATGGGCCCTTTAGGGGGTGAGAGGGAGGTAAAGTTAGCACTGAATCTATCTGCCAGGATGTTGGCAATATCAGTTGGTTCTGTAATTTTCATGCCATTGTGCTGTAACTCAGAGCAGATCTGGGTGTTGCCATTTAGATTCTTGACATAGCTATAGAATGCTTTGTGGCTGCCCTTAGAATCAGTGGAAATTTTGTTTTCGTAGCTAGCATTGGAGGATCTTATAAGGGAGTTCAGCTTCTTACTGAGCCTGACCAGGGAGCTCATCCACTCATGGAATTTTACTCTCTTTTGCAACAGTTTCTTCCTTCTGTTGCAGAGTTCGTTTATGGCAGGGGACCACAAGATTGGCTTCCTTTTTTGGAGGATAGCGTCTTGGTTCTGTTTGGGATAGCATGATCCATGCACTTGTGTAAGTGCTTATAGAGTGTATTTGTGTAGGATTCACCAGTTGTAACTGTATTGCCCATCTGCATGGGTGTCATGAAGTTCACCACTTCTGTCTTAAGAAGCATGAAGTTGGCTTTGGAGAAATTTTTTAGCGTGGTGCCCTTAATAGTGGGCAGGAGCAGGATGCGGATATCTAGGATGATTAGAATATGGTTGGATATGACCAACAAGGAGTTGACTTCAGGTGTGGAACACCAGTCACTCATGTTGGTAATAACTAGGTCTAGGATATTGTTGCCCTTGGTGGGGGTGTGGATAAGTTGATCCAGGGCATTGGAATTTATGAATTCCAGAAAACGTTGAGCAAAGGAGATGGTACATGAGTAGTTTTCCCAGTTAATTGTGGGGTAGTTGAAATTGCCCATTATTAGGGTGATTGTTTGAACCCTAATATTTTCCAGTATATCAAGAAAAGAGAAATGGGAATCCTGGGGACATGGTGGGGGATCTGTAGCAAGTAACAATATGGATTGCAGTTTTGCCCAGAGTTAGTTGCACTTGGATAACCTTGGATGCATTATGCTGCGGGACTAGCCTGGCAGTGTGGCTGTCCTTAGTGAATATGGACACATCTACGCCTTTGATGTTCTGGTCCAGGTTAGATGGCCGAAATGTGTGATATGAATTATAGCCTGGTAATGCAGGGGTACTCACTAGAGCCTTGAACCAGGTCTCAGTCACTGCACAGATATCAATGTTCTCCATTTTAAGGAGTGCCTCGAGTGAGTGCATTTTGTGATTTAGACTTCTAGCATTGAGTAGCATTACCCTCAGTTTATGCTTGCTTGTTCCTGTTACGGTGGTGAATTTGTCATTTGAACCTTGCCTAAAAAAGGCACTATAGGAGCAGCCAGAGCCTTAGCCCGTACCCAGAATCCCAGGGGTGACAGGTGCAGGCCATCTCTGGCAAAGCATAGTGGTCTGTTGACCATGTCGTCCCAGGCAGACAGATACTGGATCCCCTTAGAATGACACCAGAATCTTAGCCAATTGTTGAAGTCAGTCATTTTGTCCTTGGACTGCAGTATCATTCTTGGCAATGGCAGGATGCTACTCAGGGCTAGGGTCATACCTGCCTGGGCTACAAGATCAGAGAGCTCTTCCATGTCTCTTTTCATGTAGTCTAGGGAGGTAGGTCTCAGGTTGTTCACATCAACATGGACAATGACAGAGTCATATTTGTACTTGTTGTGGAGTGACCTGAGTGGGTTGGTTATGTGGTGGATCCTTGGTACCCGACTGGCAGCTGACAGTAACCTTCTCCTTGTTTAGCCTGGTGAGTGGGACATCAGTGTGCCTGACTATAGAGTCACCTATGACTAGTGTGTTGAGTACCTGGTTTTGCCTTATGGGCTGTGGTTTATTGGCACTACTGAGTCTGTGGGCTGTGTCATTTGGGTTGTGTTGGGGGTGGAGGTTGCTTGCATTTCTGCTTTGGAAGCCTCTGTTGCTTCAGCAGATTATTATTGAGAGCCTCTGCGAATGTTTTTGTGTGTCTATGTGTGGATTTTGGTGGTGTAGGTTTAGTGGGACTATGTGATAAGTGTGGTGTGGTACAAGTGTTTACCTTCTCCTCTTAAATATCAAGTTCAGTCTTGGTTGGAGAGAGCTTTACCTCCAGTTTAACTAAATAAGTGCATCTCTCACAGGTTGTGGTGCTGGGTGGTTGGAGGAGAGGGTTTCCTGTGTACATGAGGCAATTGCTAAATTGCCCAAAGATGCCAGATTCATCAGATAGACAGGAGAGAACAATGGGAGCTGACCCCTGGACATGCCTGAATAAAAAAACACTTTCCTCTAGACAAGTGAGGAAAGTGAGTATACGAGCAGTTTTTCTCTAAGGAAGTGAGGAAAGTAAGTACAAAAACTGTTTTCCTGTAGGTAAAGCGAAAGGTTGAGTGCTGTAGTAATTTGTAGCATATTTAGGTTCATAGGTTCATAGGTTCATAGGTTTATACTAGGCTATCTGCCCTAAGGCATTTATAAGCCTAGCCCAAATTTTTGTGGCTTACGCCACCCCTTATATGAAAAAATACTGTGCCCATTAGTTTGTTGTGCCTCTGTCCAGCAGTGACACAGATATGATTCCTGGGGTAAACCTACGATCTCCCATCCACAGGTCTAGATTTCTCTTTAGCGCTAATAACAAGTTCTGAACACGGGCTGAGCATGAATAAGCAAATTCAAGTGCTAAAACTAAGAATCTGTACTTGGATCTTGTGGTAGATAGGCTACCTAGTGCTTACCACTCCCACTGATATGCTAGAAGGCTTCCCTCCAACACAAAAAGGCTTGGGGGACTCAGAAGCTTACAAGCAGTCCTCGATACAGCAAATCTGTATCTGGACTAGACTAGTTACAAGAAAGTTGGGAAACAAGTGAAAATGCAGGTTTTTAAACCAGAAGGTTGAAAGAGATGGAAAAACTGCCCAAACGGCCAATAAACTACAATTTATGGGCCAGAAACCACTCTTGTGGTAGATAGGCTACATTGTGCTTACCACTCTCACTGATAAGCTAGAAGGCTTCCCGCCAAAACAGAAAGGCCTGGGGGGCTCAGAAGCTTGCAAACAGTCCTGCATATAGCAAATCTATATCTGGACTAGACTAGTTACAGGAAAGATGGGAAACGTGTATATGTGTGTGGGGATGTATGAATGTGCACACCTATGCATAGAATGCTGGGGTTATCTGCAATTAGACACACAACAGTTGTCTGATGGTAACAGACCAAGGCCGCATAATGACATAATCCACCCAAACACAGAACCCTGTGCCTGTGGAATGTCACCCTGTAGACAGACAATGGTGAGCAGGTGGTTTTATGTGGAATGGCTTCAACGCAGGACTTGGACATGCCATAATGTCACTGGCCAATTGTCCACCTAACAAACTGCAACTGGCCACAAATGGCGATACTGGTAACTATACTCACATAGCAGGTGTATTAACAGGTACCCCACTGACAGAAGATACAATAACAGCATAAAGCAAGTTCACTCTGCAGGCCGCACATACTGTGCAATACAAGGCCACCTTGTGTAGCCCACAAGTAGTGTTGCTGCAGTCACATGTATACCAGATATAACCGGTGGCCCATGCAATAAGTACTGTGAGCTATAGTGTATAATAGTAGGTAGGTAGGGGTTGTCATCTTATATCAGCCACCTTGTGTGTGTATAGAGATATTTCCCTTACAGCAGTACAGACATGCCCATCTGGCCTGTGTGCAATTGTCAGTCATTTTATGGCCCTATGACTAGCATCCTCTTCAACACTGGCCTCCCTGTCAATACCTGCTGATGTCATCCACCTTAACAGCACTGGCTGACAATATCACAATAGATAATCTCTGTGGCACATGCAGTATGCACTTGTGCTGTAATGTATGCTAACAGATAGGGATTCTAATCTTGCAACAGGCAACTGTGTATGTGTGTGTGTGTGTGTGTGTGTGTGTGTGTGTGTGTGTGTGTGTGTGTGTGTGTGTGTAAACATATCACCTTGTAGCATTGTACATGTGCATATCTCTGTGCAATGGTTATACATTTTAAGGCCCTGTGACTACCTGCCAGCCTCCCCAGTGGCCTCCTTTACAAGGCCTGCTGATGTCATCCACCTTAACAACATTGGCTGATGATCTTAAAACAGATAAACTCTGTGGGACATGCAGTATTTAGTCCTACAGTGTATAGTAGTAGAGAGGGAGGGATTTGAATCTCAATAAAGGCAACTCTGTGTGGGTGTGGGGTATACAAATGTATTCCCATGCAGTAGTACACATATGGCTGTATGGGTGTGCAATCATCATGTACTTTACTGCCCTGTCACTCAGACCCCTGGAGCAGAAACATACACAGTTCTGTGAGACACCTGTCATTCTGCAACATTACTGGCAATGTAACATCATGCAACAAAGGTACATAACATTTGATGTGTACTCATGGCACATGCCAGCATACAGCACCTGTCATGGCATAACACTACCACACTACAAAACTACATGTAATGTAATATAGTCGTGCTGTGCATCAGACACATATTTGCATGTCCCAGCATCAATGGTATGGATGGCAGGGATGTGGCACAGGTATCATCACATGCACACGGTGTGGTGTGGGGGTGCCAGAGGCCTAGGCTGTGCCAAACAGTTGACAGCATGTGTGTGAGTCAGGAAGGGGTGCTGGCTAGCTGAGACTTGGAGAGGTGCCATGTGTGTCTGTTGGTGACCTGCATGTGACAGTGATATTTGAGTGTGTGCATGTACACAGTCAAGCCCAGTGCTAGCTATACACATGTCTATGTTGGGCAGCTGTGGACCATACATGGCAGAATGGACAGTTCACCATCTCCTGCCATGAACATGGGAACTGGCTCTGCCAGGATTGGCACTGGCACCACCATGTCCAGGGTCAGATGTGGTGCTAAAAGCTGATGGTGACTGGTGTCCGTTAGTTCCCTGTCCCCCATGGGACTGCCCAGGATCACATGTCCATCTCTTGACACATCATGGTGTGGACAGCACACTCCCTTCTATAGTGATGGAAGTACTGTCACTACAGGAGAGTGAGTGTGCACAGCCATGTAGACTCTCAGCAGATGGTTCTGCTGACCTATGTCCATGTGTGTGATGCCCTACTCCAACCAGATATTCCTGCACAGACAATGTGTGGTGAAACACTGACACTGTCTCAGCCTGTTGTCTGTTCACTAAATCAGTGAAATGATCCATGACATCACCAGTGCAGTGGAGGCAGTTGTGGATATCAGACTGTGCTGCATTCATAATCCTGACCATCTGTCTGGTGTTGCGTTCAGAACATTCCTGTGCCTTCACAACGGACTGAAACATGCAGCAGGTGACCCGTGATGTGACATCTATGACAAGTGATGGATGGGCAGCAGTCCTCCTTCAAGCACCCCTGTCAATCTGCCTGTGTTGGACCTCACCAGGTCTCTGGCTATGGCCAACAACCCAACCTGTGCCTCAGTATGGCCACCATCATCATCAGAGTCCATTGAGACACTGACATCAGGTTGTGAGGGGGACACACTCCAACCCCCACATTCACTTGTGAGGAGGAAGACAAAATAAGTAAATTATTACCTGCACTATTATGTATGGTAATCCACACACACATACAGCTAAGGAGCTACAACTGCATTACACATGCCACATATTATGTTTGATCCCATGCACAACACACAAACAGACTGCAACATACTCAGCAAGACAGGCACTTCATAACATGCACTGCAGCTACATTCAGTTCATGTTGCCAGTACTTACACATCTGTGAGATAAACAATATGTCAGTGTCTCTGATAGACCTACACCTAAAACACAGTGCACCTGTCTTGACAATACTACACCAGTTATAGTGTCACTGCCTCAGGTATGTACCATCTCCATATTGTGTGTGAACATGCATCTGTGAGTGATTGTCTGCTGTATAGCAGACTACATAGATCTTTGGATCAATATGTGCAACTGTGTTACTGCTCCTGCAAATACACAGCTGTGATTACCCATTCAACGCACTTCAGTTAACCCCTCCAAAATGGAACATACAAGTATTGTACTCTGGCTAAGCATAACAGCTCTACCTAGGGAAAAATGGCAGCCCTTATATATTTTATTTATTATCTATTGTATTTGTTTACCAGAAAGGACAACTGGACCAAAGAGTACACATTTTCAGTGGAGGCCCAGAGAGAAAAGCTCCACAGTGACATCTATAATACATACAATTAGTTTGAAGTTCAAATAAACAATGCAATGCATACAATTTAATAAAAACATTGATAGCTCAAATAAAGAATTCCATGCATACTATTTGATAGTAAAAACAAATATAACAGATTAATTGGTGCAAGACTTTTTCACTAAGAAAATAGAAATATAGTAGTTGTCAGTATATTTGCACAAGGGTGCAGAAGAGATTTATCTTTGTTGAGTAGGTGAAGGGTATATGAGGTAGTAAGGGAAGGAAGACGTAGAAGAATGGAGGAGACAGAGTCAGGTTATGAGTTGTAAGGAGTTAACAAATGGGCATTGCCAGTAGGAGGAGAGGTGATGTTTCAAAGATTTCTTAAAGATGGATGTATTGCTAGTGGATCTAAGTGAGGCTGGGAGTGAGTTCCATAGTTTAGCAGTGGAAAAGGAGTGGAGCCATTTTCCAGCGGAGAGGTTGTTTTTTTTTCTATCTGTAGGAGCATTTGATTTTCAGAGAGGAGGAGTCTATTTGGGTGGTATGGAGTAAATAGTTTGGAAAGGGCAGGGTAGCTGGATGGGTTATGTATTAGTTTATGGGCAGTGGTTAGTTGAATATATGAAAGGTGATGAGGTAGTTCTACCCAGTTTATTGATCTCATTGAGGTGCAGTGGTGGGTTAATTGGCATCCATTGGTGATAAACTTTGCAATTCTGTTGTAGCATAAGTCTAGTTTGGATTTAAGACTCCCCTTTATATTGGTGAATAGAAGAGCACCATAAAATAGAGAGAGGAGTAGGAAGGAGGAGGCTAGGGCTAGTTTGGAGGGGTGATTGAGGAAGGTTTTGTGTCGATAAAGCATGCCTAATTTCTGGTGAGCTTTTTTGATATTGTTGTAAATATGCATGTCAAAAGTTAGGTGTTCATCTATGGTGACACCTAGAAGTTTAGTATGAGTGACAACCTCAATAGGAGTGTTGCCGTGAGAGAGGATAGAGAAAGTGGCTTTGTTTATGGTACTGGACTTCTTAGGGATGAATGACACTAGTTTGATTTTTTTTTAGAATTTAATGCTAGGTGGTTGTTGGCCATCCACATTTCAGTGGAGCTGAGGGCTTGGGTAAGTTTGTGTGGGGAGTTGGCAGTACAGATGATAGCTGAGTCATCTGCATATTGGATGACTGTTTCTTGGATGAGACTAGAGTGGAAGCCATTGATGAAAATGTTGAAAAGTAGTGGACCTAAGATAAACACTTGGAGAACACCTGTAGTGGTGTTAAGGAAAGGAGAGAAGGAGTTTTGCCACTTTGTGGCTTGTAGCCTGTCTGAGAGGTAGTTGGAAAATCAGTGTAGGGTAGAGGGAGAGATACCTATGTTGGATAGTTTACTAAGAAGAAGAGGGTGAGAGATAGTATCAAAGGCTTTGGATAGATCAAGAAATAGGGAGGAGACAAGTTTTCTGGCATCACAGGCCCAATTGATAGTGTCACAGAAGGAAATTATAGCTGCAGTGGTGCTATGTTTTGGTCTAAAACCATGCTGAGTAGGTGATAGCATGTTATTTTCAACTAGGTCATTAAAGAGTTGTCTGTGGATACATTTTTCAAGGATTTTTGAGATAGGAGAAAGAATGGCAATTGGTCAAAAGTTGGAGATGTCTATATTATTCCCTCCTTTGTGGAGTGGAAGGATACATGCTTTTTTCCAAATGGAAAGAACATAGGACTCTTGGATGGACCTATTAAGAAGTATGCTGACAGGGTATGAAATGGAATTAGCTGCTTTGTAGGAATTCTGGAGGCAGGTTGTCAGGGGCATTAGTGCATGGTTTTAATTTCAGAACCAGTTTCTTTACTACAGCTGTGGGAATAGGAGCTAGATAGACTGGGGAGGTATTATTAGCAGGAAGGTTGGGTTGGTTAGAATTGGTTTGTGGGATGTTGCTAGTGAGATTAGCTATAATGTCAATAAAATAATTGTTGAAAAGTGTGTCAATTTCCATGTTTTTTCTCTGGGTCTGGACAGGGGTTAGTTTCTGATCCTGGTGTAGAAGGGTGTTGATGGAGCTCCAGAAGTATTTAGGGGTAGGTCTGTGTTGGTTTTGTAAAGTATGATAGTATTCTTTTTTATCCTTAGTGACTTGCACTTTACTTGGTTGCAGAGCTGTTTGAAGGTTATTAGGTCAGAGGGATTTTTGTGCTTTTGCTGAAGCATCCAGGCTTTGTCCCTGGTGGCCATGTTCTGTTTGGTAGCTCTAGAGAGCCATGGGGCATGCATGAATTTTATGTATTTTAGTCAAGGGGCAAGGCTATCCAAAATATTAAGGAATGAGGAATTGAAAAATTGTACTGCGTTGTCTAGAGGGAGTGTTTTTAAGGGTTCCCAGTTAAGGTAGTAAGGTGTCATTAAAGGTTGTGGTGGAAAACTGTGATAAGTCTCTAGTATGTTTGAATTGATGTTTATGTAATGCAGTTGTAGTTTTGCATATTATAAAGGCTGGTAGGTGATCACTCATGCTGTTATGGAGGGTTCCTGTGGGGGTGATTTTATTAGGTTCAGAGACCATGATCCAATCTAAGATTGTTCCATGAGTGTTCTCTTTGTTGGGTCTTGTAATGTCAGTAATTACCTGGCTGTAGATATATAGGTTAATGATGGTGGGGGCTGTTGTGTGAAATCTAACCAAATGATATTAACATCACCCAGGATTATTGTTTCTGTCGGTATGTTGTTGGAAGTCCAGGCTAGGATTTCCTCTGGAATGGGGATATTATTGCCAGGGGTTTATACAGGGTAATGATACAGAAGTTTTTGTTTTCCTTTATTTTTTGGAAGGCTATGAAGATTTCTGCTGTGGCGAAGCTGGGTATACATGAGTTGTAGGGGACTATATTGAAGGTGCTAGGGTAGATCAGTGCTACACCACCACCCTTCCTTTGGGATCTGTCCTTGCATAGGCAAGCAAATCCAAGGGGAAGGAATTCTAAGCTTTTGATGTATGGTTTTAGCCATGTTTCTGTAGCGGAAATAATGTTGGGTTCATTGTGTGTTATCCAGGCATGGAAGTCTGGAATTTTGTTTATAATGATTTGCAAGTTAATTGTAGTTAGGTTTAGAGACTTATGGAGGTGGTGGAGGTTGGGGGATAGGAAGAGAGGACCAGGGTAGGGATGGATATTTCCAATTAAAATTAGCTAAGAGTATTTGCATAAGAAGGTGGTTGGCTTTTTTCATGTTTTGGTGAAGGTAGGGGGTATGGTTTATGTTAACTTTGTTTTTTATGGGTAGAATTTTTTTTTCTCTAAAGCAGAGGATGTTGTCTGTAGGATATAGGTTATGTAAGATGTCAGAGAAGGCTCTGGGTGTTAGTGTATGAATGATGGTTGTTGGTGAGGGTATGTGGTTAATATAAATGGATCCCAAGAGAGTGAGTTGTTGTTGGAGGATTAAGGGTAGTAAGACATGGTAAGGTGTTACTTAATATTTAAGTAGCATTTTGGATAGGTGGGTGATAAAAGGGGTCTAGATAGTGGTGGTAGTTAGTAAAGTGTATATAGTAATAGTGTGGGAGGAGAAAGGAGGGTTGTTAGTGGAGAAAGGAGAGATGTGGGTTCTAGTGTGTGAAATGTACAGGATGATGTATGAGGTAGTGGGAAGTATTGTGATAAGATGGAATTGGAAGAAATGAAGTGGTGTGATTGGATAGGGCCTAATGAAGGGAGGAGTCTGGTTGAATATAAATCTAATTGAATTGAGGGTGTGTGGATATGGGGATAGGGTAGGGGAGCGGATTGAGGCTGAGTGGAGCAAGGGTTGAATGGAGTGGGTTGAGCCAGGACCCAGAAAGGTAAGCTGCTACAGACAAATAAAACAGCCAGTCATTTGAGACTTTAAAATTTGGTAAATGGGTATCCAACTTGTTAGAAAATGCAGTTTAATGCAGTATACATTTGTTTAAGGAGGTATTCTACTTGTTAGAAAAATGCACAACTCTCAGGGGTTAGAGGAAGATTGTTAAGGTCTGTATGGACGAAGTTGAGGAGGATTTCCCTTTTTAAAACTGATACAACAGCAGTATTATTCTAGGGGAGGGGTAGGGAAGGAGAGAGAAAAGGCATATCAATCCAATGGGCAGAATGTAACTCAGCAAGGCAAAAATGGGGGGGGGGGTCACAAACCCAGTGGCCGACCAAGATGGTGTGCTCTCTAGGGGAAAGTAAAACAAATAGTTAGACCTACAATTAGCTTGGCTGTTGACTGCTTGCGAGTGGTGGTGGACTCTGGTGCTTGAGAACAGTAGGAAAGGCAAGCCACAGAGGATGGAACACAGTTCTATAATAAAAGGAAAAGGAACAGACAAATTTAGAGCTGGGATTGGGAGTAAAGGCACATGAAAAAAGAAAGACTAGAGCAGTACTTATCTTATAAATGTCAGACAGAACAAATAAATCAGTGCCCTGTGCTAGTTAAATCATTATTCAATGGTTTAAAACAATCATAATACATAGCAAATGCTTTGCTTTTACTGGCGGCAATAGTATAAGACATTTCAGGAAAACAGCTAATGCTTTGCTTTCATTAACGGCACTTTAGGGGTAGGTTTCACTGTTGAAAAAATGCTAGTGAAGGTATAACATTTCTAGACCCAGCAAAGTACAGTTACCATAATATACACAGTGTAGAAATACGACTGCAGGGACTAGCAATACAATTGCTGCAGATAGTAGAGCTATTTTACAGTTACATGATACAGTATACTCGTGGCATCGCATATGCAGCGAGGCTATTTAGCTGAGGTTACTAACGCCTTCCTAACAAGTTAATAGGTAAACCACCATGAGTACAGCAGGGAATACTATTAGCCAAGTAACAGACACAAATTGTCTTGGCTTAGCAGGTCAAAATACATCCAGGACCAATGAGCGCTAATGGTTTCAAGTCTAGTGAGTGCTAGTTCCAGGAACACAGGACTACAAACAGTGTAGACTGCACTAGGCAGCTTACTAGGTAAGGCTATTAGTTGGAATTAGCAATTATTCCTCAGCTAGAATGCATTTTCCATACATAATCAGTTATATGCACATGACTTAACTAGAGAGTATTGTATACATACACTATCTATCCAAACTGCAGTGCTTGTGACATCAATTACATTCATTAACAAACAATTAGTAAAACAGCCATTACTGCATTGCTCATTGAATCAAATGCTATCATTAACATCAAATATTAAAAACAGTGTACTTATAGGAGGCACAGCATGCCTAGACGGTAGGACAGGGGGTATAGATATTTAAAAATGGCGCCCAGGATTCAGGTGGGATATGTAAGTTAGTAGGGGGGAGGGGGAGGAAGAACGCCAGTGGAGCCTTGTGATATGTGTGACATGGTTACAAGCCAGGACGCAGAATGGTAAGCTGATGCAGACAAATAAAACAATCAGTCAGTCATCTGAGACTTTAAATTTGGTAAAGATGGTATCCAACTTTTAGAAAGTGCAGTTTAATGCAGTATACATTTGTTAAAGTAGGTATTCCACTTGTTAGAAAAATGCAGAACTCTCAGGACTAGCAGATACAGGGGTTCGCAGAAGATTGTTAAGATCTGTAGGGGCAAGGTCGATGAAGATTTCCCGTTTTAAAACTGATGCAACAGCAGTATTATTCCAGGGGTGGGGTAGGAAAGGAGAGAGAAAAAGAGTATAATGCCTGATGGGCAGAACTTAACTGAGCAGGGCAAGAATGGGGAGGGGCCACAAACCCAGCTGCCAACCAAGATGGTGTGCTCTCTAGGGGAAAGTGTAACAAATAGTTAGACTTACAATTAGCTTGGCTGTTGACTGCTTGTGAGCAGTGGTGGAATCTGGTGCTTGAGAACAGCAGGAGAAGCATGCCACAGAGGATGGAACACAGTTGTTTCAGCAGGTTTTAGGGCTCTAGAGTTAATTAGCTTGGCTGTTGACTGCTTGTGAGCAGTGGTGGACTCTGATGCTTGAGAACAGCAGGAGAGGCAAGCCACAGAGGATGGAACACAGTTGGTTCAGCAGGTTTTAGGGTTCTAGAGTTCTACAATAAAATGTAAAGGAACAGACAACTTTAGAGCTGGGATTGGGAGTAAAGAGACATGAAAAAAGAGAGAATAGAGCAGTGCTTATCTTATAAATGTCAGACAAAGCAAATAAATCAGTGCCCTGTGCTAGTTAAATCATTATGCAATGGTTTAAAACATTCAGGGTGCACAGGAAATGCTTTGCTTTTACTGGTGGCCATAGTGTAAAACATTTAAGGAACACAGCTAATGCTTTGCTTTCATTAGTGGCACTTTAGGGGTAGGTTTCACTGTTGAAAAAAACACTAGTGAAGATATAACATTTCTAGACCCAGCAAAGTACAGTTACAGTAATATACACGGTGTAGAAATAAGACTGTAGGGGCTAGCGATACAATCACTGCAGATAGTAGAGCTAATTTACAGTTACGTGATACAGTATACTCGTGGCATCGCATATGCAGCCAGGCTATTTGGCTGAGGTTACTAACATCTTCCTAGACAGTTAATAGGTAAACCACTATGAGTACAGCAGGGAATAATAGCTACCAAGTAACAGACACAATTTGTCTTGTCTTAGCAGGTCAAAATACATCCAGGGCCGAAGAGCGCTAATGGTTTCAAGCCTAGCGAGTGCTAGTTCCAGGAACACAGGACTACAAGCAGTGTAGACTGCACTAGGGAGCTTACTAGGTAAGGCTATTAGTTGGAATTAGAAATTATTCTCATCTAGAATGCATTTTCCATACACAATCAGTTATATGCACGTGACTTAACTAGCGAGTATTGTAAACATACACTGTCTATCCATACTGCAGTGCTTGTGACATCGGTTACATTCATTAACAAACAAATAGTAAAACAGACATTATTGCATTGCTCATTGAATCAAATGCAATCATTAACATCAAATATTAAAAACAGTGTACTTACAAAGAGACACAGCATGCCTAGATGGTGGGGCAGTGGGTATAGATATTTAAAAATGGCGCCCAGTGTTCAGGTTGGATATGTAAGTTAGTAGGGGGGGGGGGAATGCCAGTGGAGCATTGTGATATGTGTGACATTGTTACAAGCCAGGACCCAGAAAGGTAAGCTGATGCAGACAAATAAAACAATCAGTCAGTCATTTGAGACTTTAAATTTGGTAAAGAGGGTATCCAACTTTTAGAAAGTGCAGTTTAATGTAGTATACATTTGTTAAAGTAGGTATTCCACTTATTAGAAAAATGCACAACTCTCAGGACTAGCAGATACAGGGGTTCGCAGAAGATTGCTAAGATCTGTAGGGGCAAGTATGAAGAAGATTTCCCTTTTTAAAACTGATGCAACAGCAGTATTATTCCAGGGGAGGGGTAGGAAAGGAGAGAGAAAAGAGTATAATGCCCGATGGGCAGAACTTAACTGAGCAGGGGCAAGAATGGGGAGTGGCCACAAACCTAGCTGCCAACGCAGAAGGCATGCTCTCTAGGGGAAAGTGTAACAAATAGTTAGACTTACAATTAGCTTGGCTGTTGACTGCTTGTGAGCAGTGGTGGAATCTGGTGCTTGAGAACAGCAGGTGAAGCATGCCACAGAGGATGTAACACAGTTGTTTCAGCAGGTTTTAGGGCTCTAGAGTTAATTAGCTTGACTGTTGACTGCTTGTGAGCAGTGGTGGACTGATGCTTGAGAACAGCGGGAGAGGCAAGCCACAGAGGATGGAACACAGTTTGTTCAGCAGGTTTTAGGGTTCTAGAGTTCTACAATAAAATGTAAAGGAACAGACAACTTTAGAGCTAGGATTGGGAGTAAAGGGACATGAAAAAAGAGAGAATAGAGCAGTGCATATCTTATAAATGTCAGACAAAGCAAATAAATCAGTGCCCTGTGCTAGTTAAATCATATTGCAATGGTTTAAAACACTCAGGATGCACAGGTAATGCTTTGCTTTTACTGGTGGCCATAGTGTAAAACATTTAAGGAACACAGCTAATGCTTTGCTTTCATTAGTGGCACTTTAGGGGTAGGTTTCACTGTTGAAAAAAACACTAGTGAAGATATAACATTTCTAGACCCAGCAAAGTACAGTTACAGTATTATACACGGTGTAGAAATAAGACTGTAAGGGCTAGCGATACAATCACTGCAGATAGTAGAGCTAATTTACATTTACATGATACAGTATACTCGTGGCATCGCATATGCAGCCAGGCTATTTGGCTGAGGTTACTTACATCTTCCTAGACAGTTAATAGGTAAACCACTATGAGTACAGCAGGGAATAATAGCTACCAAGTAACAGACACAATTTGTCTTGGCTTAACAGGTCAAAATACATCCAGGGCCAAAGAGCGCTAATAGTTTAAAGATTAGCGAGTGCTAGTTCCAGGAACACAGGACTACAAGCAGCGTAGACTGCACTAGGCAGCTTACTAGGTAAGGCTATTAGTTAGAATTAGAAATTATTCTCATCTAGAATGCATTTTCCATACACAATCAGTTATATGCACGTGACTTAACTAGCGAGTATTGTAAACATACACTGTCTATCCATACTGCAGTGCTTGTGACATCAGTTGCATTCATTAACAAACAAATAGTAAAACAGACATATTGCATTGCTCTTTGAATCAAATGCAATCATTAACATCAAATATTAAAAACAGTGTACTTACAAAGAGACACAGCATGCCTAGATGGTTGGGCAGTGGGTATAGATATTTAAAAATGGCACCCAGTATTCAGGTAGGATATGTAAGTTAGTAGGGGGGAGGGGGAGGAAGAATGCCAGTGGAGCCTTGTGATATGTGTGACATGGTTACAAGCCAGGACCCAGAAAGGTAAGCTGATGCAGACAAATAAAACAATCAGTCAGTCATTTGAGACTTTAAATTTGGTAAAGAGGGTATCCAACTTTTAGAAAGTGCAGTTTAATGCAGTATACATTTGTTAGGTATTCCACTTATTAGAAAAATGCACAACTCTCAGGGCTAGCAGATACAGGAGTTAGTGGAAGATTGTTAAGGTCTGTAAGGGCAAGGTTGAGGAGGATTTCCCTTTTTAAAACTGGTAGTGGTGCTGTGGTAGTGTTGTCGCCTCACAGCAAGACGTTGTCGCCATTCAATTCTCAGCTAGAGCGTCTTCTGTGTGGAGGCATGCATGAATGGGTGTGCCTTCGCTGAAGGTTGTGTGTCATGGCTGGTAACTCAGCACGTAAAAATCCACTACCAAAACATTAGCTGACTGGAGTTTTGCTGTGGCGACCCCTAACTGGGATAAAGTCGAAAGAAACAACAACAACAGAGTATTATTCCAGGGGAGGGGTAGGGAAGCAGAGAGAAAAAGAGCATAAAACCTGATGGGCAGATCTTAACTAAGCAGGACAAAAATGGGGGGTGGGGCCACAAACCCAGCTGCTCACCAAGATGGTGTGCTGTCTAGGAGAAAGTATAACAAATATTTAGACATGCAATTAGCTTGGCTGTTGACTGCTTCCAAGCATTGGTGACTCTGCTGCTTGAGAACAGCAGGAGATGAAAGCTGCAGAGGATAAAACACAGTTGTTTCAGAAGGTTTTAGGGCACTAGAGTTAATTAGCTTGGCTGTTGACTGCTTGCAAGTGGTGGTGGACTCTGATGATTGAGAACAGCAGGAGAGGAAAGCTGCAGAGGATGGAAGACAGTTGGTTCAGCAGGTTTTAGGGCTCTAGAGTTAGAGAGGCACAGCATGCCTAAATGGTCGGGCAGCAGGTATAGATATTTATAGACAACAGTATCACACTTACCAGGTACAGGACCTTGAACTCCCGCCACAGCTGACGTACCTAAGGAAATGTGATGGAGAGGTATTTTCAGCAATATCAAATGTGGCATTGTTACAGGGTAATATATGCGTATATCAATGTGTACAGTAGCTAATGTGATATGGCATACATTGCTGACATTCTGAGTATGTCTGCACAACTGTGCATTAAAACCAAACTCCCCCAATGCAGATAGACCTGACACCCATGTACTAGTATGCAGAGGCTGTCACAATGACTGATACGGTATTACAGTGATGAACACAGGAAGCCTACTTGGACGATCCTCTGATGTGGATGCTGTGGCACCCACCTCCATGATGTATGGGATGATGGATGGTTGGGAACTGGTGGATGATCACAGGTTTGCCAGGAATTCCCCTGTAGCTGAGAATGGTTGTTCTGCTGCAGGCCCTCCACCAGTGGCAGCATGGTTCCAGTTCACAGTGGTAGACCTTTCCCGTGCAGCATTGACCATATCTTTTGCCCAGTGTTGGACCTGCTCATAGGTTCTGCCCTGTAGCCAACGTTTTGTTGACTGCTGTGACAAGGTCATCCCACAGTGCCACACATTGCTCATGATCTTGGCGGTTCTTGGATGACAGGATGTTATGATGCATTCTGAGGCCATCCAGGATAACATTGAAAATGGTGGGTGCCAGCTCCGATACATTCTTCCTGAAAGAGAACAAGAGGGGAACACATCACAGAACCAGATACATGGATATCCAGTGTGTACAGACCCTGCACAACCAAAATGGCCTACACTATCCACTGCTACCTCCCATGTCATACCCTGCAGTCTATCAACACACTATGTCTGTGGCTATCACGACATAGTAGCAATACCGGTTACATCCATGTGTGTCATGACAGAGTGTGCTGTATGTCTACACATCCATCAATGCTGCCTACTGTGGTGTGTCCCCTATGGGCAAAGTCCCACTACTGTGCCATACAGCCACTGCCAGACAAATAGGTGTGTGTTTTTACAAGTATATGCAGTGTGCCACAATGACAGACAGCAATGCAAACCTGATGCAGTATATCTTCCCTTCCCTGTAGATGTCATACCTCTCCAGTACACAAATGTTTACAGAATATGCACATGTGCCTAATATATGTGGTCCTGTTGGCACAAACATGTGAATGTCTGGGAAACAGTTGGTCAATAACCAATGGTTGTTGTCAAGAATATAGAGAATCTGGCTGTCACATGCCAGAACCCTCAGAAAAATATTATGCTACAGTAATATCTGTTACTCTAGTCATACTCTTACTTTGTAAGACCAATATGTACACTCTGTCGCTAAGGTTGGCCCTGTCTCACCCACTAATAATGGCTATGACCTGAATTCATCCTGTAGGGGGTTGCCAGATATGTTATCCCTAGATCTCAAGCAATGAGATACGAATGTTGACAAAACAGTGACCTAGCCAGAGTACATCAGGGACAGTCAGGGACACCTTTACAATATCTGAACTATTCCTGTGTGACATTCACATACTGAGGAGTAGCTGAATGACAGCACACCGCGTGATATGACAGCTGTGTCCACCCTTACTTACTGTCAATATGTCTAACTCACAATCCAGTAGCTTTCGTACAGGAGCTGACTATTGTAGGAGGGAGTGAGAGGGCCACAGCTGTGATTTCATTCACAACAGGCACAGTTGAGAGGCATGCTTGTAGCTGTTGGACAGCAGAGTATCACCAACATGTCATTCCCAGAGATGTACTACAGGCCTACTGTTGTAAGCCCTATTTCGCATAACTGCATCATCTCATCTGCATCCCATTATATGGGGACTTGTATGACATATCTGGTAGAGTGAGGTAATCCTTTTATGAACAAATCCTCAAGACAAAAGCATGCTAAACCATACTCTGTCTTGGTAAAGCAACTTACAGACCTGTTTCCCATAGACAGTTGCTTACATTTTGTAGGTCATGCTCATTAACAGGTAATTGCCTGTGCACCAATGCATGACTCAGACTTGCTAATTACATCCAAAACAGCTGGATTGCACTTTCATTAGCCAATGACATGGGACCTCAGTGCAATATTTAAGGCCTTCATCTAGGCCTTGGCCCTTTCTTAGTCTTTGCATGGACATTAGTGAGGTGTGGAGACTACAGCATCACAGAGGGTAGGTACAAATACTATCCATTGTTGAGATTTATGAGGTATGTCCACAGTTTTGCATGCTATGTGTGGCCATTATCAAATACATTGTGATTATCTGGCAGTTCAGTGTTAAACATTGTGGGTTGAGGTCAATAAAGGGGAAGAGACATGTGAGTGTCAGGCATCATATCCATCAAAATATGCATGTTGCTGCAGTAGCTGTTAGTCTATCAGCTCACTATGTTTGTAGGGGAAAACCGTGAAACATGTCCCTGTCGCTCAACCTTTGCCTCCCACCCCTTTATGTATAGATGGTATCTGGATCCCTTGTTTTAGGGGGTTATGAGGTATGTTAGATCTGTAACAGGTAGCTTAACATACAGCTGCATATGTTGTAGCTGCAGCCTAGGACACATGGGGGTGTGTGAACACTTTGGAGGACAGCAAGATATATGTGTCACTGAGGGAGCAGTGTCACCTCTGTCATTACAGCAGAGCCAGGGTGAGGGTACCCATAACAGTCCAGTCAAGGCATGTGTGTAAGGTACCTCTGTTATGTAACAGTGTCAATCGGAGAGTAGTAGGCGACATATAATTAGAGTATACAGGCCTTTAACTTGCAAAAATAGGTAGAAGTTAATTTGCATTTATATTACCTCATCGAAATTTTATTGCTTCGAAGTAATAAATGTCAACCACAATTGATTGATGCAGTAAAATATCGAATGAGTATAAATAAAAGAACAAAAAACCCTAAAGGGCGTAGGCAGAGGGCCAAGCCCCCCTGCACCCCTACACCCCCTGCTATTTAAATATACCAACTCTGAGACTGCACTACATTGAGGTCAATGGAAATATCCCTCTACAGAGATTTCTGTTTACCTGGCCAATATTCTTCACTTTCGATATTGTTATGCTGACAATATCAGATTCGATATTGTCAGCTTGCGACAATACAATATAGACCCTTTAATTCAGTAGCAGCAACATCTGTTTTGTTCAAATTGCATGACTCAGTCATTATTTGCTGTATTCACAAGAACGTAATTGAAGTGCACCACACTGGATTCAGACCCAGGACTGTGGGTGGCAAAATGTACCACATGTAAGGTATTTAACAGACTGAACTACTGAGTCAATGCTGTAGTAGCTGTATTTGCAGATATATATGCATGCATGCAATCTGTGACATAATTTGCATTAACATTTGTTTTTTGAAGGGTATGAAGTGTGACACTCATATGTCTGTCATGATTCTCTAACCTCAATCTTTAATGACTTGCCAGTACTTTACCAGAAACATATTCTTTTTTGTGAAAACCATGCCAAAACTAGGGGCAAAACTCTGGACATTCTACAACAGTCTGTATAGTTGACATATATACCTGCTATCCCAGGCTCATGTACATCCATTATTATTTATTTGGCTGTGTATTGGTGTAGCGTCTGCATCACAGTCGCAAGTACACTCCCATTTTTCACATTATATGTACTTGCAGTGTGTCAGTGGCAATCAGTATATGTTGCTGGAAACATCTGCTTTAATAAAGAGCTACATGGTCCACTGGGCTAATGCATTGTGCTGTACATGACAGGGGCCTGGGCTCAAGGTGGCAGTGGATATTATTGTTACAGATATGTCTAACAATCTGAGAAACACATAAGATGATCAAGGCACTTTTAAATAGTTTTAAAAGGGTTTGTGCATGTTTGCACAGTGCCGCCTAGCTCCAAGCATACCTGCACTAAAAATAAAAAAAGAAAAGAAAAATGGGGTGATAGGAAAGTGGTGAAATGGGGCCAAGCAGGAAGAAATGCATACTGACAGGCAGGTAGGGATGTGCAGAATGGATGTAGGAAAGAACCATAGCTCCCCATTTCTTGTACAGCAACAGCTGTGCATTTTGACAGATTTTGTGCATGAATTTGGACCCTCAAACTCCAGAGAGAGAGGGTGAGGACAAAAGAAATATGTTGTCAAGCCAATCAGACATAATTTGTTTTGTCCAGTTGACACGTATGCAAAATGGAGAGCTATGCACGGGGAGATTTTTTTATGTGAGACAGGTGCTCATTTTTTTTTTTTTTTAGGATGGAGTGGAATGTTGGGGAAGGGATATAGGTACATGTGGGGAGGTAACTTGGGTAGGAGAGGTTGCATTTGCAAACAGACAAGGTAGACAAGACAGCATACAGGAGCAGAGTGTGACACCTGAAGAGGATAAACAACTTGGATGGGGATGGTGTTGTGGAATCAGAGGTACATGTGCCTCCAAGCAGCAGCAGTGTGACTGAGATCCCCACAACTGGGCAGTCAACACTCTTCCTTCACTGACCTGAAGGTGGCTGTGCTGGAGGATGGGCAGCAGGGCCCTCAGGCCCCACCAGGTTGGCCAGTCTGCCCTCAATCCAGTGCAGGAGTTGTTCATAACTCCTATGCACACTCCTGCACACCATGGCTGGTAGTTGATCCTGAGTGACAACCCCCCACCCCTGCTCTCAGGGGGGATGGCCCCATCCCCTGAGGTGGTTACACCTGAAGGTGGTGCAGGGCCAGTGGAGGGAGCACCACTGGCTTGGGTCCCAGAGGAGCTGGTACTCAGTGCCACAGCCTGCTGAGGTAGAGTAGGCAGATCAGCAGGAACTGGCCTACCCAGACATGCTGTAGGTATGGAGGTAAAGCAATAAACATAGCTGAGTTGTGAACAAAACCGTTTTTAATAAAAACAGCATGTCAGAACAGTGGAAATGACCCCATTACAGTTACATGCATATTATGTGAAATACAACAATAAATAACAATACAGTCAATAAATTAACACCATGCCAGTGACAGTTATGGCATAAGGCCAACAGAATAGGTAATTCAACAAGATATGTTAATATGCTACCATAGTAATACATAACAGGAATGAAACATGTGCCAAACATAAAGTTTATGGAACAACATATGTTAATAGTAAACCACAACCAAAATATAATAATAATAAATATGTGAAGATACGGGGTAGGAAGAGAGAGAAATACAGTGCAATAATACCATCATGGGCTACATAGTTGACAACAGTAATGCTTGCTACTCTACAGATCTGTTCTTTCTTCATGTGTAAATGTACCCTGTAGCTGCTGTAGCACATACATACCTCTCAAGCTATCTGCATGGGACACTATGGGCCAAGCAGTAACACCTGCAGGAACACAGCTACAAAGAACACTTGGACATTAAGTGGACCTATGTAACAACCAAGGAGCTCTGTGGGTTAATGTACTATTAATTTGCTATTTTTTTGGTTTGTACTATCATCATGTCATCATGTCAATGATACATCCGTGACAGTGGGATTACAGAACAGCAATTACATTCTGTGACAGCATGACACTTGAGAGACATGCATGTGTAAAGTACAGAGAGTCCACAGCTATCATGCTGTACTTGGCAGGCATGGGGATCATACCTAATAGCAGTGAGTGCAGGGGACATATGCATCACATGCAGTAATTGACTGCATCGACCTTTACAAGACACTACAGCAATACAGCCATACCTTGATTACAGATTTTATTTCTTTTATCTTATTATAGTTTGTTATCAGTGGACCTGTTTCCTTTATTGTTTGGATAACCAGCACATTCATGACAACGATTTTAACAGTTTGTGACATCTGAACAAACAATTATTTACACATACTTTGAGCTATCTCACCCATTTACCCGTGTCCCTGTGGAGTGAATGATATTTTGTTATTATACATTTTATTTCATTTATTTTATTATAGTAAAGTATTACTGAACCTGTTTTCTTTATTGTTTGGATAACTAGCACATTTGTGAGAATGATTTTAACAGTGTATGACATCTGAGCAAACAATTATTTACACATACTATGGACTACCTCATCCATTTACCAGTAGTCCCTGTGGAGACAATATCTGTTATCATAACATATCTAATTCAGTAATAGTTATTATTACATGGAACTGGATTCAAGCACTGGTCTGTGTCTAGCAAAATGCATTTTGTACACAGCATTTAACAAACTGAGCTACTGAGTCACTGCTAATATCTAACTGACTGATTTTGTCCTAGAGCTCACCTGAAAACAACACATGCCCTCCTACTAACATTATAGTGTTATAATACAGTGCAATGACAGTTGGACACACCTGCATGAAATCCAGTCATGGCAGAGAGACTAGCTAAACTGTACATTACTAAATAAAATGACAGCTATAATTCCACAGTTATTGCAAGAGAAACTTTATTGCAGTTACATTATCAAGGTTAATGCTTTACTCTTTTCTACTTATTGCAGTACATTTGGCAGTACTCACTTATTGCCGTCCAGGTCTGCAACCACATTCATTGCAATAAAATCAAACTTGTATATACCTTATGGCAGTTAATGATTTACTCGTTCTTGTTTATATGACTATAGATTGCAAGATACATCCATACTCATCACACTCTTGGTGCAACCTGGTCAGGTGCCCTGCATGCACCTCAGTGTGGCGGGCTCTAATCCTATGCAGCTGTTGGGAGTGAGGTACACCATTATGCACACCAGTTTAGCAGACATTCCAGGTTAAATATTGGTGAAACACAGGTAAACATGCTTATACACTTGTGGACCATTGCCTGCCTGGAATTCTTGGACCCAGGCATCGGAGAGAGCCCCTTTTCATCTTCTCAGGTCATCATGGTGATGATGACACTGCTCACCTGCGCAGGGGATACCAGCTGCACTAGTAATGTCCCTTGCCAGCCAGTACCAGGCCTCTGTTTTGCACCCTGAGCCACGGTAACCACCCTGCATGAGCCGGTCTGCATGTTTTTTCACAAGGAGTCTAACCATGACCCTGGACTCTTCAATGCCCTACTGCTTCACCCAAAAGCATGAACCTTCTCCAACACCTGCCATAGTATTCTCACAGGTTGAACTCCAATGGATTCTGCAGTATTCACACCTGTCACTGGGCAATTTTTAAAAATGCTGCTCATCGGTTAACATTGTGCAAACCAGCTGAACTCAGCTCAGTAGTGCTTAAACTGGTAATGCTTAGCAGCGCTTGGCACTGCTTAGCAGTGCACAAACCTGCTAAGCAGAGCTGTGCAGTGCTAAGCAGTGCTAAAACAGATCTTGTTTATGTGGTGCTTGGCATGGTTTGACAAGGCTTACTGGAGCTTAGCTGAGTGTAGCACATCAAAATTTTAAAATAATTGGCATAATTTGTATTTGGAAAATAAACGGTTCATAACCCTTCTGTGTACTCAAGCCCTGCACCTACTGCATATACAGCTGTCACTCTTACCATTTGACTATGTGGATGTGTAGAATGCTGCTATACTGTTACATATATCTCTCACCTACGTTTAAGCACTGCTGAGCACCATGCATGCTACGCAAATCCGCTGTGTTATGCTTGAACTTGACCTTTGTATTTATAATTAAATGTACCTGGTTTCTATTTTTAGATGTCTGGCACATGTCAATTGTTGAGCGCCGTGCAAATATAAAAAAAAAATAAATAAATATATTTAATAAATATGCATGCATTTATATTCTGCACTTTGACAGTGCAGGGGGTGTGTTTCTCATCTCCGGACACAGTAACACACTCCCTAGACTGATTCAGTAACTGTGGCTCTCCCTTAGTAATGTACCTTTATTAATATGCATGGCGTACTACCAAGGAGGAATCCTCGTACACGGCCACAGTATCTTCCGTGTAGGGTGTACACTATGCTTACATGGATTTTATTAAATCCTGGAGAAAGTTTAGAATTAGCAGGTGCATGCAAATAAAAATTCTGCATAGCTTCTTCAATTTATGTAAGTACTAAAAAATCTAAATGAGAATAAAAAAATATTCTGAAATTGCAAATACCTCTACAAAGATACATGTGGACCTGCATACACAGCAAAACAATCTCTTGACTTGAAGATTACTTTGAAGTTGTTATGAGTTTCACAAGCTTATAAGAAGCCAATGTTAGTTGTGCAAAACAAATGCAGCTTTGTTTCATGCACTTAGCCTGAGTCGGCCTGTTTTCTGCACAGCTTTTGTTTAATGTCATAGGGGTGTTAAGACAAAACCCTGCACATACAGCACAGATCTCATCTATAAATGATGATCTATCATGTTCCATAAGAATACCATATCCGTAATAAATGGACTAGACACCAGGGAATTATAATTATATTTCTTACTCACTTTAAATGTTAATAGAGCAAGATTTGGTAGCATGAAATACATATACAGGGGGCACTATACACCTGGGGCAGTATGTTATATTACTCTTATCACTTAAAAAAAACAATAGGAGAACAGATTACACACACAAAATATGGAAGAGATATGTAAGAGATATAGGGGATCACTAGACACCTGGGACATTTTAAGATTACCTTAAGCTACTTATGAAGTTAATACAACAATGGTTTTAGCTATGATACTTAAAGGATTCAAGCCCTATTAGGACGGGGTGTGGCTCAACTAACATGCCATCCCTTTAGCTCTCTGCACTAACTGAGGACTTAATGGAATAGCATATCTTACGCCAGGATGCATTGTCTAAACAATAAAAACAGAAACTCTGATGTCTGGTATTTTTGACTGATGAAATGGTCCTTGAGTTACAAAGGGCAGGGCAAGTATAAGAAGATAAAACAGGGATGTTCTACAAAATCAGTAACAGTTGAGATGGATGGGGGGGTGCTAGTGTGTGTGGGTAGAGGTGGCCGCTATACACCTGGGCTCAAGAGAGCCAGACAAAGCCAGGAGGAACACTATTTTATTTATTTATTTACTTGCATTTGTTTTACCAGGATAGTCCATTGGGCCTAGAAGAACCCATTTTCAATAGAGTCCTGGGGAGAAATGCTCCAAAAACAAAACAATAATTACAACAAAATGACAATAGAAGCTTTTGTTATAGTAAGTACAAAAGTATTAATATAAAATTGCATTTAAACATACAATATCTAAAGGAAAAATGACAATAAAAGTTTAGGTTATACTAATTGCAGATAAAATATCTCATTTACTGAGACAACTTCTGAGATAAACCTATCAGCATTGTAAATCAAGAGTAGATTGTGCATGGATCAGTTCCTGCCAAAATCAAGTATGGAATCAGAGAAGACTGTGATGAATAGAGGAGAAGAGATTAAGAGGGGTGGGAGCAGGAGTATTCCCACTGAGAAATTAGGTGTGAGTTGAGTGAGTTTTTAAAGGAAGAGAGATTTGTGGTGGTATGGATGGATGGAGGTAGTGAGTTCTATTGGCATGAGAGGGTAAAGCAAAGGAGATTTTTGCCCGAGGGATGGGTAGGTTTATTAAGTTCTATTAGGTTTTGATTGCTAGATCTTAATAGTTTGTCAGGGAGGTGCATTTTGAAAGTTGAGGATAGGGAGGGACAGAGGGAGGGGTGAAAATAAGTTTATGGGCATGGGTAAGTTCAATAAAGGATAGATAATTGGGAAGCTCTAACCAATTTAATTGACAAAGGGCTAGACAGTGATGGGTAGAAGACTTTTGGCTTGTGGCAAACTTTGCAGTTTTGCAATAGCAGGAGGAGAGTTTTGTCTTAAAAGAGGATTGTAGGTTTGTTAGAAGTGCAGTGCCATAAAGAAGAGAAGGGATGAGATATGTGGTAGCGAGAATAAACTTAGTAGAAGGAGTAAGGTAACAATTGTGGTGGTATAGCATGCCAATTTTTGGTGGGTTTTTTGATATTTATTTGTAGGTGAGAAGTGAATTTGAGCTGGTCATCAATGAGGACACCTAGTAATTTAGCCTCATAGGTTCATAGATAGGTACTAGGCTATCTGCCCAAGGGCATTTTTAAGCCGAGCCAGAGTGTAGAATGCTGCTATACTGTTACATATATCTCTCACCTACGTTTAAGCACTGCTGAGCACCATGCATGCTGCGCAAATCCGCTGTGTTATGCTTGAACTTGACCTTTGTATTTATAATTAAATGTACCTGGTTTCTATTTTTAGATGTCTGACGCATGTCAATTGTTGAGCGCTGTGCAAACATAAAAAAAAAAAATAAATAAATATATTTAATAAATATGCATGCATTTATATTCTGCACTTTGACAGTGCAGGGGGTGTGTTTCTCATCTCCGGACACAGTAACACACTCCCTAGACTGATTCAGTAACTGTGGCTCTCCCTTAGTAATGTACCTTTATTAATATGCATGGCGTACTACCAAGGAGGAATCCTCGTACACGGCCACAGTATCTTCCGTGTAGGGTGTACACTATGCTTACATGGATTTTATTAAATCCTGGAGAAAGTTTAGAATTAGCAGGTGCATGCAAATAACAATTCTGCATAGCTTCTTCAATTTATGTAAGTACTAAAAAATCTAAATGAGAATAAAAAATTATTCTGAAATTGCAAATACCTCTACAAAGATACATGTGGACCTGCATACACAGCAAAACAATCTCTTGACTTGAAGATTACTTTGAAGTTGTTATGAGTTTCACAAGCTTATAAGAAGCCAATGTTAGTTGTGCAAAACAAATGCAGCTTTTTTTCATGCACTTAGCCTGAGTCGGCCTGTTTTCTGCACAGCTTTTGTTTAATGTCATAGGGGTGTTAAGACAAAACCCTGCACATACAGCACAGATCTCATCTATAAATGATGATCTATCATGTTCCATAAGAATACCATATCCCTAATAAATGGACTAGACACCAGGGAATTGTAATTATATTTCTTACTCACTTTATATGTTAATAGAGCAAGATTTGGTAGCATGAAATACATATACAGGGGGCACAATACACCTGGGGCAGTATGTTATATTACTCTTATCACTTAAAAAAAATAATAGGAGAACAGATTACACACACAAAATATGTAAGAGATATGTAAGAGATATAGGGGATCACTAGACACCTGGGACATTTTAAGATTACCTTAAGCTACTTATGAAGTTAATACAACAATGGCTTTAGCTATGATACTTAAAGGATTCAAGCCCTATTAGGATGGGGTGTGGCTCAACTAACATGCCATCCCTTTAGCTCTCTGCACTAACTGAGGACTTAATGGAATAGCATATCTTACGCCAGGATGCATTGTCTAAACAATAAAAACAGAAACTCTGATGCCTGGTATTTTTGACTGATGAAATGGTCCTTGAGTTACAAAGGGCACGGCAAGTATAAGAAGATAAAACAGGGATGTTCTACAAAATCAGTAACAGTTGAGATGGATGGGGGGGTGCTAGTGTGTGTGGGTAGAGGTGGCCGCTATACACCTGGGCTCAAGAGAGCCAGACAAAGCCAGGAGGAACACTATTTTATTTATTTATTTACTTGCATTTGTTTTACCAGGATAGTCCAGTGGGCCTAGAAAAACCCATTTTCAATAGAGTCCTGGGGAGAAATGCTCCAAAAACAAAACAATAATTACAACAAAATTACAATAGAAGCTTTTGTTATAGTAAGTACAAAAGTATTATTATAAAATTGCATTTAAACATACAATATCTAAAGGAAAAATGACAATAAAAGTTTAGGTTATATTAATTGCAGATAAAATATCTCATTTACTGAGACAACTTCTGAGATAAACCTATCAGCATTGTAAATCAAGAGTAGATTGTGCATGGATCAGTTCCTGCCAAAATCAAGTATGAAATCAGAGAAGACTGCGATGAATAGAGGAGAAGAGCTTAAGAGGGGTGGGAGCAGGAGTATTCCCACTGAGAAATTAAGTGTGAGTTGAGTGAGTTTTTAAAGGAAGAGAGGTTTGTGGTGGTATGGATGGATGGAGGTAGTGAGTTCCATTGGCATGCGAGGGTAAAGCAAAGGAGATTTTTGCCCAAGGGACAGGTAGGTTTATTGAGTTCTATTAGGTTTTGATTGTTAGATCTTAATAGTCTGTCAGGGAGGTGCATTTTGAAAGTTGAGGATAGGGAGGGACAGAGGGAGGGGTGAAAATATGTTTATGGGCATGGGTAAGTTCAATAAAGGATAGATAATTGGGCAGCTCTAACCAATTTAATTGACAAAGGGCTAGACAGTGATGGGTAGAAGACTTTTGGCTTGTGGCAAACTTTGCAGTTTTGCAATAGCAGGAGGAGAGTTTTGTCTTAAAAGAAGATCGTAGGTTTGTTAGAAGTGCAGTGCCATAAAGAAGAGAAGGGATGAGATATGTGGTAGCGAGAATAAACTTAGTAGAAAGAGTAAGGTAACAATTGTGGTGGTATAGCATGCCAATTTTTGGTGGGTTTTTTGATATTTATTTGTAGGTGAGAAGTGAATTTGAGCTGGTCATCAATGAGGACACCTAGTAATTTAGCCTCATAGGTTCATAGGTAGGTACTAGGCTATCTGCCCAAGGGCATTTTTAAGCCGAGCCAGAGTGTGTCGGCTTTTGCCACCCCATTGATTAATTAACTGAGCCTCTGTCAAGCAGTGTCAATGAAGTGATCCCGGGGTGTATTTTCTGTTACCCATCCACTCATCAAGGCTTCTCTTGAAGAGTGTTAGTGAGGGGCTCTGCCTAATGTAGTTAGGAATTTTGTTCCAAAGCATGGGGAGTCTCTGTGACAGGAATCTATCCCTCCAGCATGTTCTATTTATTGTTGTGGCGAGGTTTAGCTCACTAGAGCATGTGGCTCACAGTGACTTGGATTTCTTTAGGTGGAGCATGTCCATCAATTCTGAGTTGGACATGGCTTTGTAAGTCAGGCAGAGATCACCTCTGAGTAAGCGATATGCCACTGAGTACAGCCGGAGTTTTTTCAGTCGAGCTGCACAGGACATATGTTTGAGGCCAGTAATCCTCTTGGTGAGGTGCTTTTGTGGTCTTTCCAGCTATTTGAAGTGTCTTGTGAGGTAAATCCCAAATGGGGCATTGTACTCTATGATGGGTCTGATGAGTGACAAGGTAGAAGGGCACTATAACCTCTTTATTTCTAGATGTGAACTCCTTAGTAATTAGATGGGCCACATAGAAGGATTTCCTAACTACTTTGGCAATATGATTGTCAAAGGAGAGATTACTATCTACCTGGGTCTCCAGATCTCTTATTACCTCTTCTGTATTAAGGGGCTGCCGCCTATGTGGTAATTCGTGGGTGTTTTGTTTTTTCCAAATGAGATGACTATGCATTTTTTGGCATTTAGCTTGAGGCCATGACTTTGACACCAGGTGTCTGCCTCAGTAAGGCCTTTTTGAAGGATGTCTGTGTCAGCCAGAGAGTCAAATATGGCTCCCAGTTTGCAGTCATTGGCAAACTTAGTTAGCCATAGTTCTCCTGTGTTTACCTGTACTTCTGAGAAATATATGCCGAACAGTAGGGGTTCCAGAACCAAGCCTTGTGGATACCAATTGTGACTGGTTTAGAGTCAGACCTGGAGCCCGCTATTCTTATTGTGTGAGTTCTGTCTGTAAGCCAGTTGGCAACCCATCTCGTGACGTAGGGGTTTATGTTCAGGCTGGTGAGTTTTTCTATAATACCTGAGTGAAGAATGGTGTTGAATGCCTTGGTGAGATAAATGTAGGCTGTGTGAACCACCTTTCTCTTGTCTATGGCCTTGGTGACTGTCTCGAAGAAGTCAACCAGGTTTAGTAGGCATGATCTGCCCTTAACAAAACCGAACTGGGACAGGTCAAGTGTTTGCAGGTCCCCACTGTCTTTGTTAATGAGTTCCATGATGATGAGCTCCATAGCCTTGCAGACCAGGCTAGTCAGACTTATGGTGTGATAGTTACCAGGGTCAGTTGTGGCCCCTCCTTTGTGGAGCAGAATAACTGTTGCTGTGCACCATTCTATGGGCATGTAGCCGGTGGAGAGGCTGAGGTTGAACAGCGTGTTTAGGTGGGGGATTAGTTCATTCTGTAGTTAGTGCAAGACGCAGCCTGGGACACCATCTGGCCCCACTGATGCTGTGTTTTTGGCTTTTGAAAGGGCTTTCACCTGTGCTTCTGTGATTTCTGGGACACTACACTTTTCTGGTATTGTTGTGGGCCCTTTTGAAGGTGAGAGGGAGGTGAAGTTTGCACTGAATCTATCTGCCAGGATGTTGGCGATATCAGTAGGTTCAGTATATTTTGTGCTATTTTGCACTAGTTCAGAGCATATCTGTGACTTGCCACTTAGATTCTTGACATAGCTAAAGAAGGCTTTGTGGTTATCTTTCAAATCCTTGTCTATTTTTCTTTTGAAGTTAGCCTTGGATGATTTTATGAGGGACCTTAGTTTCTTACTGATACTGATCAGGGATGTCTTTCCTTCTTGGGATTTACTTTTTTTCTAAACTAGTTTACTCCTTCTGTTGTATAACTTGTTTATGGCAGGGGTCCACCGGACTGGTTTCCTTCTGTTAGGGGAGTGAGTCTTGGTCTTACTAGGGATGGCACGATCCATGCATCCTTGTAATGCTAGAGTGCAATTGTAAAGGATTCTGCATCTTGGGCAGTGTTATCCTTTAGTGTTGGGGCTGTGAAACTTACCACCTCTGCCTTAAGTAAGGTGAAGTTTGCTTTAGAAAAGTTTTTCACTGTGGTTTCCTTGGTTGGAGGTGGTGGTAGAAGACTTTTGGCTTGTGGCAAACTTTGCAGATACTAATTTGAGAGATGTATTTTTATGGCTTTTGGTGGAAAATGAATTCTTGTCAATGATAGTTGTTTTAGTAGGGGTAAATAACATTAGTTTGCTTTTTGAGGCATTGAGTGCTAGGTAATTATCTAACATCCATTGTTCTGTGGTAGAAAAAGCTTCTTGTGTGAGTTTTATGAGTGTGGATGGAAGTGGCAGAACAGATTGTGGTTGAATCATTGGCGTATTGGATAAGTTTTGCATTGGGGACTGAGTGTTGGAAATCATTTATCAATATATTAAAGAGGAGGGGACCCAGTATGGAACCCAGGGGGACTCCAGTGGGGGTATCAAGGAAGGATGAGGCAGCTGTATTTCATTTGACTGCTTAGCATCTATTTGAGAGATAACTATTGAACCAATTGAGGGTGGAAAGGGATAAGTTTAGTTTAGAGAGTTTAGCTAGGAGAAGGTTGTGAGATATTGTGTCGAAGGCCTAAGAGAGGTCAAGTAGGAGGCTGGATACTATGCAGCCAGAGTCACGGGCTTTGTTAACAATTTCTAAGAAGGAAAGAAAGGCAGTGGTGGCACTGTGGCCAGGTCTAAATCCATGCTGTGTTGGAGTAAGTAAGTGATTGTCGGTAAGGTAGGGAAGAAGTTGAAGATGGATACATTTTTCAAGGAGTTTAGAGATGGGGGATAGGATGGCAATAGGGCAGAAGTTTGTAATATTATTATTGTTAACCCACTTTATGCAGGGGTATAGTGAAGGACTTTTTCCATAGTTAGTGTACATGACCTTTTTGGATAGAACGGTTGATTAGTATACTGATGGGTAAGGCAATGGCTTCAGCGGCTATATTTAGAAAGTGCGAGGGCATGTTATCAGGGGCATTGGAGCATGGTTTTAGTTTTTGGAGAAGTTTTTGTGGAAGATATGGGTATGGGTTTTATGGAGAAAGGAGAGGTTTGGGAGGTGGAGGTATTAGGGAGTAATGGTGATAGTAAGGCCAGTGGAGGGGATGTGGAGGTAGGGAGTGTAGTGTTGGTAGAGAAAGACGAGGTTAGTTTGGAGATTAAGTTTATGAAAAAAAAGTTGAATTGGGTAGCTAGTTCTATGTCTAGAGCATCAGGATCTGGACAAGGGTTTTCTTTTTTGCCAAGGTTAATGAGAGTGGAGATACCATTCCAGAATTTTTGTAGAGTTGTTTTATGGCTATTTTGTAGTGAGATGAAAAATGTTTTTTTGGTCTGTTGTAACAAGCTTCTTGACTTTATTGCGAAGTGATTTGTACTCATAGAGGGTGGAGGGAGTCTTTTTTTTTTTCTTTTGGTGTAACCAGGCTTTATCTCTGAGCCACATGGCAGCTAGTGTATTTTTGGTTAGCCAAGGGACTGTTTTGTTTTTTATTCTTTTGGATTTTAGGGGGGCATAGCTGTCTAACAAGTTTAAGAAAGTTGAGTTGAAGTAGGTAACAGCATCTTCTAGGGGTAGAGTTCATTAGAGAGCTCCAGTTTATTGATTTTAGAGAGTTAGAGAAGGTAGTGGGATTGAAATTTTTAGGTAGTGAGTGGAGATATAGTTATGAGATAACTGTAGGGGAGAAGTAAGGCGCCGAGCAAAAGTGGGAAGGTGATCACTGAGGGAGTCAGGAAGTATGCCACTGTCAGAGAAATAATGAGGGTGAGAGACTAAGATCTGGTCGAGGATACTACTGCTGGAGTAGTCTTTGGAGGGTCTGGTTATAGAGTTGATAAGTTGTGAGAAATTATAAAGGTTGATATTTTGGGTGTTTGACAGGGACTGAATAGAGGACCAGTTGATGTTCATGTCACCCAATATTATAGTTTCATTGCTGATATTAGTGAACAGCCAAGATAGGATATCTTTGAGTACTGAGATATTGTCTCCTGGGGGAATGTATAGTGAGGCTATGCATATGTGCTTGTGTCTATTTACTTGAAGTAGGGCCAGAATTAATTCAGCATTGGTGAATTGGGGGATAGGTTTAGTGTAGGGGGTAACTGATAAGGAGGATGAATAAAGCAGAGCTACTCCACACTTTTTGTGGATTCTGTCTTTTCTGATGATGGAATAGTTGGGTGGTACTCTTTATGAGTCTTTTATATGAGGTTTTAGCCATGTTTCAGAAATAGACAAGATATCTGGTTTATTGTGTTGAAGCCAGGCATGGAAGTTGGGAATCTTGTTAGCTATGCTTTGGGCATTTAGAGAGGTGAAAAGGGTAGATTTGGAAGTAGGGTGGAGAGTATGGGGGCCAGG
>NC_056735.1:1283964231-1284006731 GCF_019279795.1 Protopterus annectens
ACATGACCTGCACCTTTGAATTATGGGAGGTTAGTGTAGAGGCAGCTCAATAAAGCAATGAAGCACTGTGAACAACAGTTGTCAAGAAATCAAATTGCAAAAGTCGTTAGTGGGTGAAAAGCAGTTAAATATTTTAAATACAGAATGCTACAAAACCAAATATTGGATCTGATAAATGTTAATCAAGAACAAATATGCTACGAAGTTATGACTTGCTTGATGGTTCTTTTCCTTCCTTGGGACATATTTTTGCACAATTACAATTCCTCATTGCCTTTATAATATAATGCAGTCTTTCATAACTGATATGTCACTTATTTGTAAATGTTATTGTAATGTAGAAATGTTGATAACGTTAAACACCCTTGTTGATTGTACATGTTGGGGGTGATATAAGGTTGAGCTTGAGGACACTGCTTACTAATACCATACTGATAGTTAATGAGTTTATTTCTAATTGCTGGGGATGTGGAGCTAATACAGCTAAATGGTTGAGGAATATTCTGGTAGACCTCTGATTATAGTTGTATAGTCCACACTTTGTAGTTTATGGGTATGTAAGATTGAAAGAATGAGGGAGTATCTTATGAATTAGTTATGTCTTACAGAGTTACTGGTGAAGGGTCTCAACAAATTAAATATTTTCTTTAATAGTCCTGGGATATGTAAGGTACCTATTTTTGCCCATATAGCACTGCAGGTAGGCACATAAAATGTTTAGCGGTTAATATGTATTCAAGTATAAGGATGACCCATTTGATGCTTATTCTGGAGTGATTCTGGAGTCTACATGATTTTAAAGTTTAACTTTAGGAAGAGGTGGTGTCCTCATGTTAAGATGAGCTATAAGAATGAATATTATGGATTTGGTTGAAAGATTTATTTTAAACTTTCAAGGGAGATCTTGGGCACACTGTAGACAGCTGGATTGTGAGCTGAACTATAGCCTAGTGAATTTTAATTGGCTGAACTGGAGTTCTATATCTTAGTTGGCTGGCTTGTTTGGATACCTCCTAGATTAAGGGAATATTTGGAAATAATTAGTTTCTTCAGTTGCACCTCCCTTTCTCAACTATTTCTGTCATTTTTACCTGACGTTCTGGAAAAAATACCAATAAATATATGTAGTGCATGGACAACCATGGTTATGGTCCAGTACCAGGAATAAGACAGACTTATTAAACACCATTCTGGTTTTAGAAAGAAGCTTGACAAGCTTTTGTTAAGCACCCCCTAAGTGCTGTTAACACTGAGTCTTGCATTAAGGGTTGACATTGCCACCTAGCAGATAGTGGCAGAAAGTAAGCAGCTTTCAGCGCTGTATGATACTTCACTCCTCCATACTTATAAACAAAAAAAATGCAGCATAATGCAGTTTCTTAACAGCTTTATAAGTCATTTCTTTGGCAGAAAAACATTTTGTTTCTGCCTGCAGTTGACAGCTCTGTGCTTTAGCAGGTTTCAAAGGCTTTGAAAGCTGGTAAAACACTTTGTACTTCTCCACTTTTTTTTTTGGCTATTAGTCCATGGAACAGATAAAGCTCAATGCACTACAAAGAATTATGATCTTACGATCTGGTCAATGATCATAACCCTTTATTATGTGCTCTGAACACGGATCCCAAGATTCATCTCCCAAGCATTTCTTGGCATCCATGTCTCAAACACATAATATAAAGGGCTATGATTGGGTCTCTGATTGTAATTGCATTATTATGTGTTTGACACATGGATGCAAGGAAATTCACCTGAGAGGTGAATCTTGGCATCCATATAGAGAACACATAATGGAGGGTTATGATTGGAGACACAGTCATAATTCTCTGTAGTGCATGGAGCTATTTTGGCTCCCTGTACTATTGGATGCAGGAAAAAAGAAAAAAAATCTCGAAGTGTTTTACTGGCTTTGAAATCCATTAAAACCCTTATCAAGTACTGTCAGTACGCAGTGCCTAGCACAAGACCTGATATTAACAGTACTTAGAAAGGTACTTAATGATTGTTAAGTACCTTTCAATTCACTGTAACTAGCAGGTCTTGTGCCAGAGTAGCACATAACTACTATGCCTTTTTCCTGATATTGGGGTGTAATTATGGAGCTCCATGCGCTACCTGTTGATTATAATTAGAGACCCAGTCATAATCTTCTGTATTATGAGTATGTAGAATCAGCAGGGTTCTAGATCAGAATGAAAGGTTACTAATGTACACTAACATAATATGATGTGTTTAGGATGGTCACATGTAGCCACTTTTTAGTTAGTTTGCCTCACCTTGGATAGGAAGCTTAATGTATTTTTACTTAGCATGAGCTGTAAAAATGTTCTTGTTTTATGGTACCTGATGATCTTTAAATGTCATTAAAGAAAGAGAGAGACTAAATTGGAGATGGATGCCTAATATTTTGGTTAATAATAGATAATTCTACAGTCTGATGTGCTAGATGAAGGAGAACAGCACCACAATTAGGTAACAGTCAGAGCTCTGGAGACTTTTTAAAAATAAATGACTACTCTTATATGCAGATTGGCTTGGCTTGATAAGTACATAGGTTCATAGATTCATAGGTTCATACTAGGCTATCTGCCCTAGGGCATTTATAAGCCTAGCCAGAGTGTGTTTGGCTTTCGCCACCCATTTTAAATTTATTTTGCTATGCCCTTTTTCAAGGTTAGTATACTGTGCCTCTGTCTAACAGTGACACAGAAGTGATACCCGGGGTAAACCTACAATCTCCCATCCACTCATCAAGATTCCTCTTGAAGAGAGTCAATGAGGGACTCTGCCTAACCTGGACTGGGATTTTATTCCAGAGTGAAGGGAGCCTCTGGGTTATGAATCTGTCCCTCCAGCATGTCCTATTTATTTCAGTGCTGAGGTTCAAGTCTCTCAAGCGCGTAGCTCGATGGGATTTAGATTTTTTGAGGTGCAGCATGTCCCTTAATTCCGGGTTGGACATGGCTTTATACGTCAGGTGCAGATCGCCTCTGAGCAGGTGGTATGCCACTGAGTAGAGCTGGAGTTTCTTTAACCAGGCAGCATATGGCATCTGTTTGTGCCCTTTGATCCTCTTGGTGAGGTACTTTTGGGGTCTTTCCAGTTGCTGCAGGTGTTTGGTAAGGTACATCCCAAAAGGGGCATTGTACTCAATTATGGGCCTGATGAGGGATGAGTAAAGAAGCACGATGACTTCCCTGATCTAGATGTAAATCCCTTCATGATTAGGTGGGCTATATAAAATGTTCTTCTAACCACTTTGGCCACATGGTTGTCAAATGAGAGATTGCTATCAACTTGGGTCCCCAGGTCCCTAATTACTTCCTCTGTACTTAATGGATTACCACCTAGTTTATGCACAGCAGACTGAAAAAAATAGTTTGCAGTCAATGTCATTTTTAAAACTTTTCATGCATGCAAAGCAAAATACTAAATGGTTAAATCATGACAGTATTTTTGTAAGAAGGCAAAGAAATATGATAGGTGTTGAATGAAATTGTTCACAAGGAGTGTTAATAAACTGATCACTCTAACTAGGAAAGGCACATTCTAAACAGCTGCATGCTTGGATTGAGCTATAACTTCATTATGTTTCAGTTAAGGTTATGTTGTCTACAGGTATGTCTTGTACCTTCCCAGGTGTTAGATGATGAGCGACTCTTCGCATGTCATGAATAGGTTCATTTATGACTGATGAATGAAGAAGCAATGGTGAATAACTATATTTCTTATGTAAAAAGAGTAAAGGGTTTCCTGGGAGGAATCGTGCTCATGGTTTCTGTACACACTCCCCAACAGGTACTCCACAATGAAATTGACGAAAGGCAATCAAAGTGTTAGTTGCTTTTCAAGAAGAAGTAATGATACATATGGGAGATTAGTGCACAGTGTCAAGCATCTGAGATGAGTAAAGTAGTCCTAAAGATGATCTGATCCCAACACTGCGCAGATACCAGTGTAATGGGACTGGTGATGTTTCTACATCAGTATATAAGGCTTCTCATTATACTGAGTGGTATTAGAGCTTTCCTGTTTATTATCTAAAAAAAGAAGTAGTTCAAGAAATTGTGTAAGCAGTCGGTAGTGGTATGATAGCAAGGATTAAAACTGAGAGTTTGGCCCTGCTTGATGGCTTGGGATGGCTAAAATAGGAAGATATGTAAGACATGAAAAAAATATACAGTAAAGCTTCAGGAAAATAGTACAGAGTTATCAGATATAAAGAGTCAGATTAAATGTCCTTGACAATAGGCTCACTGCAGGTATACAACAGTGTAAGGTGAAGCAGATGGGACAGAGTGGGAGATTAACAATATCCTTGAGAATAAATAAGATTTTTTAAAGCAGTGACTCAAGGATGCATTTTTCATAATTCTGTTGAATATCAGAAGGCCTTGGCTATGTAATGACACAGCAAAGGAAACAATGAATTATTAGAGGGTTGTGGCTCAAAGTTTAATAGCTTCATAGATTATTACTAGGTTAACTACCCTCATGGACCATTTTTAAGCCTAGCCAATTACCACTTGTGAGAATCAAACCCTGAACCTTGTGTTGCTAAGGTAAACACCTTAACCATTTCACCACAAAGCAAGACATACCTTACAAGGGAACATATGAAGTGCAGATCTTACAGATTATGCACACCAGTATAGCAACAGCTGTCACAACATTCCATCTTATATACTTCACGCAGGCTATATCTCCACTTCTATCACAACATTCTATATTACATATCACTCACAACGCATACAAGTACTTTTGTAACAATAACCCATTATATTCACTTTGGCAGCATAGCACACCACTGGCATCATTATCTGTTTCATACTTTCCACCCATCAGGACCCCAACAGATTAACCAGGCACAGCCTACTTATTTACAACAAAGACTGAAAGACCACCAAAATAAAATGGTACTCTTTTGTGTTGTCTTTCCATTCTGGGTTGACCATTAGGATATGTTAACACATCTTGCTTCCACAAATCAACTTCATAGGTTCATAGGTGGGTACTAGGCTATCTGCCTGAGGGCATTTATAAGCCTAGCCAGAGTGTGTCGGCTTTTGCCACCCCACTGATTAATTAACTGTCAAGCAGAGCCAATGAAGTGATCCCAGGGGTGTATTTTCTGTTACCCATCCACTCATCAAGGTTCCTCTTGAAGAGTGTTAGTGAGGGGCTCTACCTCATGTAATTTGGAATTTTGTTCCAAAGCATGGGAAGTCACTGTGACAGGAATCTATTCCTCCAGCATATTCTATTTATTGTTGTGGTGAGGTTTAGCTCACTAGAGCGTGTGGCTCGCAGTGACTTGGATTTCTTTAGGTGGAGCATGTCCATCAATTTTGAGTTGGACATGGCTTTGTAAGTCAGGCAGAGATCACCTCTGAGTAAGTGATATGCCACTGAGTACAGCCGGAGTTTTTTTAATCAGGCTGCATAGGATATATGTTTGAGACCAGTAATCCTCTTGTTGAGGTACTTTTGTGGTCTTTCCAGCTGTTGGAAGTGTCTTGTGAGGTACATCCCAAATGGGGCATTGTACTCTATGATGGGTCTAATGAGTGATGAGTAGAGGGGCACTATAACCTCTTTATTTCTAGATGTGAACCCTTTAGTAATTAGATGGGCCACATAGGATTTCCTAACTACTTTGGCAATATGATTGTCAAAGGAGAGATTACTATCTACCTGGGTCCCCAGATCTCTTATTACCTCTTCTGTATTAAGGGGGCTGTCACCTATGTGGTAATTCGTGGGTGTTTTGTTTTTTCCCAAATGGGATGACTATGCATTTTTTGGCATTTTGCTTGAGGTCATGACTTTGACACCAGGTATCCATCTCAGTAAGGCCCTTTTGGAGGATGTCCATGTCAGCCAGAGAGTCAATTAAGGCTCCCAGGTTGCAGTCATCAGCGAACTAGGTTAGCCTTAGTCCTCTTGTGTTTGCCTGTACTTCTGAGAAGTATATGCCGAACAGTAGAGGTCCCAGGACCGAGCCTTGCGGAACACCACTTGTGAGTGGTTTAGATTCGGACCTGGAGCCCACTATTCTTAAAGTGTGAGTTCTATCTGTAAGCCAGTTGGCAACCAATCTCATGACGTAGGGGTTTATGTTCAAGCTGGTGAGTTTTTCTGTAATACCCGAGTGGGGAATGGTGTCAAAAGCCTTGGCGAGGTCAAGGTGGGCTGTGTGAACCACCTTTCCCCTTGTCTATGGCCTTGGTGACTGTCTCAAAGAAGGCAACCAGGCTTAGCAGGCATTATCTGCCCTTAACAAAGCCGAATTGGGTTGGGTCAAGTGTTTGGAGGTTCCCAATGTCTTTGTTAATGAGTTCCATGATGATGCGCTCCATAGCCTTGCAGACCAGGCTAGTCAGGCTTATAGGGCGATAGTTACCAGGGTCAGTTGTGGCCCCTCCTTTGTGAAGAGGAATAACCATTGCTGTGCACCATTCTACGTAGAGGCTGAGGTTAAACAGCATGTTTAGGTGGGGGGTTAGTTTGTTCTGTAGTTCGTACAAGGCGCAGCCTGGGACACCATCTGGTCCCATTGACGCTGTGTTTTTGGCTTTTGAAAGGGCTGTTTTCACCTGTGCATCTGTGATTTTTGGGACACTACACTTTTCCGGTATTGTTGTGGGCCCTTTTGGAGGTGAGAGGGGTGAAGATTGCACTGAATCTATCTGCCAGGATGTTAGCAATATCAATAGTTTCAGTATATTTTGTGCTATTTTGCACTAGTTCAGGGCATATCTGCAAGTTGCCACTTAGATCTTTAACATAGCTAAAGAAGGCTTTGTGGTTATCTTTTGAATACTTGGCTATTTTTCTTTCAAAGTTAGCCTTGGATGATACCATGAGGGACCTCAGTTTCTTACTGATACTGATCAAGGATGTCTTTCTTTCTTGGGATTTGCTTTTTTTCTGAACTAGTTTCTTCCTTCTAATGTATAGCCTGTTTATTGCAGGGGTCCACCAAACTGGTTTCATTCTCTTAGAGGAGTGAGTCTTGGTTTTGCTAGGGATGGCACAATTTATGCATCCTTGAAGGTGCTCATAGAGTGCATTTGTAAAGGTTTCTGCATCTTGGGCAACGTGGGGGCAGTGAAACTTACCACCTCTGTCTTAGGTAAGGTGAAGTTTGCTTTAGAAAAGTTTTTTTACTGTGGTTTCCTTAGTTGGGGGTGGTGGTGGGGTGTGGACATCCAGAGTGATTAGTTTATGGTGTGATCTAACCAGTGACGGGTTGACCTCCGGTGTGGAACACCTGTCACCCATGTTGGTGATGACCAGGTCCAATATGTTTTCACCTCTGGTAGGGGAGTTTACTAGCTGATCCAAGGTGTTTGAGTTGATGAATTCCAGGAAGCGCTGGACCTGGGAATTTGTGCTCAAGTAGTTTTCCCAGAGAATGGTAGGATAATTGAAATCACCCAATATCAGGGTGTTCGGTAGGACCTTCATGTTTTCCAGTGTCTCCAGAAAGGTGGAGTTGTGGTCCTGGGTCATGGAGGGTGATCTGTAGCAGGCCACAATTTGCATTGCTGATTTGCCCACTGTTAGTTGCACATGGATGATCTCAGAGGTATGCTGCGCCACTAACCTGGAGGTGTAGGTATCCTTGATGAATATAGATACACCCCCTCCTTTTGTGTTTCAGTCAGTGATCTGTGGCCGAAATGTATGGTATGAGTTTTAGCCCAGTAATGCTGGGGTGCTCTCTGGAGCCTTGAACCAGGTTTCAGTTACTGCACAGATGTCGATGTTCTCCATACCGAGGAGCACTTTGAGCGTGTGCATTTTGCAATTTAAACTCCTGGTGTTGAGTAGCATAGCCCTCAGTTTTTTGTTAATTATGCTGTTTACAGAGGTGGGTTTGACTTTTGAGCCTTGCCTAAAAAAGGCAGTATGGGGGCAGCAAGAGCCTTGGTCGGTATTCAAAAGCCTAGGGGTGACAGGTGCAAGCTGTCTCTTGCGAAGCAACACGACTTGTCGAGCATGTCGTCCCAGGCTGACAGACACTGGATCCCCTTTGAATGACACCAGAAGCTTAGCCAATTGTTGAAATTGATCATTTTTTCTTTATACTGAGGTATCATTCTTGGTGAGGACAGGATGCTACTCAGGGTTAGGGTTATACCAGCCTGGGATACATGATCAGAGAGCTCTTCCATGTCTCTTTTCATGTAGTCCAGGGAGGTACATCTAAAGTCATTCACACCAACATGAACAATGACAGAGTCATATTTGTACTTGTTCTGGAGTGACCTGAGTGCTTGTGTTATGAGGCGGATTCTGGTTCCTGACAGGCAGCTAACAGTAACCTTCTGCTCGTCCAGCCTAGTTAGTGGGACCTCAGTGTGCCTGACTCTAGAGTCACCTATTACTAGTGTGTTAGGTATGTTATTTCGCCTTAAGGGCTGTGATTTGCGGCACACTGATTTTGTGTTTTATGCATTGTCTGGTTTGTGACGGGAAGTGCAGGTTTTTTGGGTTTCTACTTTGGAGGTCTCTGATGCTTTTGCAGGTTTTTATTTAGAGCCTCCGAGTATGATTTTGTGTATTTATGTGTATTTTTTGCCAGTGCTGTTTTAGTAGGTCTGTGTGCAGCTGGAGTTGTGGTGCAAGTGTTAACCTTCTCCTCTTGACTGTCTGTTCCAGTCTTGGGTGGAGACAGCTTAGCTTCCAACTTGGCTGTATAATTGCATCTCTCGCATATGTTAGTGTTTTGTGGTAGGAGGAGAGGGTTGTCTGTGTACATGAGGCAGTTGTAACATTGCCTCAGGATACCCAGATTCACCAGCTGGACTGGAGAGTGCACCTGAAGTTGTCCTTTGGTCATGCCTGAATAGTAGGATGAGCTGCTTAGTCACTTGGTTGGTGATGGTGAGGGGTGAATAAAGAGCCTTGCCCTGCTGGGCAATCAGTGTCAGGGTATATTTGTGCTTGCTATTAGGTCTGGGCAAGTGCTGGGCTGTAAGATGCTTTTTGAGTGCTTAGGTTGAGAGTTAGACTAGTTTCAAGGGAAAAACTGAAGAGGAGACTTAGTGGAGCCGGGAATAATTTAACCGTAGCTAACCGGCACTGCCGGTGCGCAAAACCGTGCAAACGCGGTTTTTATAGTAGGGAAATAAAAGAGATAGAAATTAGCCCAAAATGGCCAATAAACTACTAACTTCTGGGCTGCAACCACTCCTCCAGGGACATATAGGTTGCTCAAAGCTCCCCTCTCTCACAGGTGAACAGAGAAACTTCCTTCTATCCAAGTAAGGTATGGGCAACTCAGAAACTAGAATCACAGCCCTGAATTCAGCACTAGCCTGAAAACTGGATTATACTAGCTTAGAAATGCGGGAAATAAGGATTTTTTTTTTGTTTTTTTGTTTTTTTTTAAAAGATAAGGCAAAAACAGTAAAAAATACTCTTAAAACAGCTTTAAACGACTACAAACAATCAGAAAAGGCTATCACACTTTAGTGTGTAGCCTACAACAGTTAAACAAATTATTTAAACAAAAAACAACTTTTTGAAAGTGCAGGCAGTCAAATAAGTACAATATGTGAAAAAAAACAAGGTTTTAAATCACAATAAACGCTGGAAAATCTGCATCTAGGCAGAAAACAGTTAAGTACAGCAAGAAAGTACAGAAAACTGATACTTAATCACTCCAAAGTTTCTCTCCTAAGCAAGAAGGCTTGTATCAGTTTAAAGCTTTCTAGTGCTACCCAGTAAGTTAGTTACAGGAAAGATGGGAAACAAGTGCAGATGTGGTCTTTTAAACCAGAAAGTTGAAAGAGACGGACAAACTGTCCAAATGGTCAATAAACTACAATTTCTGGGCCAAAAACCTCTCCTCTCATGGTAGACAGGCTACCTAGTGCTTACCACTCCCACTGATAAGCTAGAAGGCTTTCCTCCACACAGAAAGGCTTGCGGGGCTCAGAAGCTTACCAACAGTCCTGGATACAGCAACTCTGTATCTGGACTAGGCTAGTTACAGGAAAGGTAGGAAACAAGTGCAAGTGCGGCTTTTAAACCAGAACGTTGAAAGATATGGAAAAAAACTGCCCAAACGGCCAATAGCTACAATTTCTAGGCCAGGAACCACTCCTCTTTTTGTAGATAGGCTACCTAATGCTTACCACTCCCACTGATAAGCTAGAAGGCTTCCCTCCAACACAGAAAGGCTTGTGGGGGGGGCTCAGAAGCTTACAAAGAGTCCTGGAATACAGAAAATCTGTACCTGGACTAGACTAGTTACAGGAAAGGCGAAGAACAAGTACAAACGTAGGCTTTTAAGCCAGCAAGTTGAAAGAGATGGAAAACTGCCTGAACAGCCAAATAAACTACAATTTCTGGGCCAAAACTCACTCTTCCTATGGAGGATAGGCTACCTAGTGCTTACCACTCCCACTGATAGGCTAGAAGGCTTTCCTCCAACACAGAAAGGCTTGGGGGCTCAGAAGCTTACTAACAATCCTCGATACAGCAACTCTGTAAATGGACTAGGGTCTATATTATATCCTCGAATGCTTAAAAAAACAAACGCTGATTGATCGAAACTGCAAAATATCGAAGCAGCAGAAACTCAAATTTTTTCCTAGGGAAAGAATTCGGTTGTCCGTTTCTGTTGCTTCGGTATTTTCAGTGTTATGGTGGAAAGTTACCGGTCGGATTCAGGTAAGTGTGCGATTGTGTGGATGTGAGTGTTAGGGTGATTTAGGTGAGTTAGGGTTAGGGCTCGGGTTAGGTGTGTGTGTGTGATTGAGTGGACATGAGGGTTAGGGAGAATTTAAGTGAGTTAGGGTTAGGGAGCGGGTGAGGTGAGTGCGCGATAGTGACGGACCTTAGGGTTAGGCTTTGGGTTAAGGTAAGTGGGTAGTTAGTGGTGTGTGCATAGTTTAGTGTAGGGTTAGGTATCAGATTTTAGATGTATGTGTGTGGATTTCTGTTTGTTTGGTGTGCTTGTGCTGTGTGTATGTGTTTTGGATCAGCGATTTTTTTCCCTGGGAAAAAAATCGCTGATCTGACAGTTCGAGATTGTAAGCTTTCACTTAAATTAGGTCGATCAATCAGCGTTCACTTTTTTAAGCGTTCGATGATATAATATAGACCCCTGGACTAGGCTGGTTATATGAAAGGATGGAAACAGGCACAAGTGTGGCTTTCAAACCAGAAAGTTGAAAGAGATGGAAAAAACTGCTCAAACAGCCAATAGCTACAATTTCTGGGCCAGGGACCACTCCTCTTGTGGTAGATAGGCTACCTGAAGCTTACCCCTCCCACTGATAAGCTAGAAGGCTTCCCTCCAACACGGAAAGGCTTGGGGGGCTCAGAAGCTTACAAAGAGTCCTGGATACAGCAAATCTGTACCTGGACTAGACTAGTAAGAGGGAAGGCAGGAAACAAGTGCAAACACAGGCTTTTAAATCAGAAGGTTGAAAGAGATGGAAAAGCTTCCCAAACGGCCAATAAACTATAATTTCTGGGCCAGAAACCACTCCTCCTGTGGTAGATAGCTTATCTAGTGCTTACCACTCCCACTGATAAGCTAGAAGGCTTTTCTCCAGCACAGAAGGGCTTGGGGGGGGTGCTCAGAAGCTTACCAACAGTCCTGGATACATCACATCTGTACCTGGATTATACTAATTATAGGAAAGGCTGGGACCAAACGCAAAACAGGCTTTTAACCAGAAAGTAGAAAGAGATGGAAAAAACTGTCCAAACGGCCAATGAACTACAATTTCAGGGCCAAAACCCACTCTTCCATGGTAGATAGGCTACCTAGTGCTTACCACTCCCACTGATAAGCTAGAAGGCTTCCCTCCAACACAGAAAGGTTTGGGGGGCTCAGAATCTTACCAACAGTACTGGATATATCAAGTCTGTATCTGGACTTGACTAGTTACAGGAAAGGTAGGAAACAAGCTTAGAATTTTTTTTTTTGTTACAGAAAAGCTGCTAAAACAACAGTAAATACAATTCAAATTGTAGTGCAGGCCAGCACACCTGATCGTGTAGCAACACTATGGCAAATAAAGTTCAAATAAATGCAATTCAGTTAACAAATGACTAAAAAACAAGTGCAGAAGGCAGTAAATTAGAATTCTACTAACAAGCGGTAATAAGTGCAGAGTAAGACCGAGTGAACAGATAACAGCACACAGAAGAGCAACTAAGACAGTTACAGTAAGTGCAGATGAATAAGATATATATATATATATATATATATATATATATATATATATATATATATATATATATAAAATTTTTTTTTTTTGAGGGACGGAACAGAGCAGGATTAAGAGGCTACATGGGTTGTCCTTCCCAAATGCTCTCTCTTCCATCAATTAGTTCTTAATCGGTCTTCACGCAAGCATTTTACTGCCTCTTTACTTGATGGTGCTACCATATTCTAGGCATTTATTTTGTTAGTGCACCATTCCTAACAATTATTATTACTCAACCAAAAAAAATATGCATTCAGGTATGTAAAGTTATCTTCAACAATCAACATTCCCCTGCTTCATAGGATAATATTGTCTGTTTTCAGTGATGAATGATTTACATAATACTAAGGTTGCATCTCCTTTATTAAATATCTTTACTGATTCTAAACCATAACTGTCTTACACATTTTATCTTAAGCATTTCTATGTTAATAGAATCATGGTATAATAAATCAGTTCATGTGCTGGAGATTACATCAATTTACAGCAACAGTGGTTGCAAAGCCCAAGAGATTTCCATCATTCCTTATTAGATAATAATATACAGCTCACACCATTCCTCATTAGATACTGATTTACAACTTGCACCATTCCCCATTAGTTACTAATATACAGTTTGCACCATTCCCCGTTAGATACTAATATACAAATCGCACCATTCCCCATTACTTACTAATATACAGCTTGCACCATTCCCCATTAGTTACTAATATACAACTCACACTATTCCTCATTAGATACTAATATACAGCTCACACCATTCCCCATTACTTACTAATATACAGCTTGCACCATTCCCCATTAGTTACTAAAATACAGTTCGCACCATTCCCCATTACTTACTAATATACAGCTTGCACCATTCCCCATTAGTTACTAATATGAAACTCACACCATTCCCCATTACTTACTAATATACAGCTCGCACCATTCCCCATTAGTTACTAAAATACAGTTCGCACCATTCCCCGTTAGTGACTAATATACAGCTCACACCATTTCCCATTACTTACTAATATACAGCTTGGACCATTCCCCATTAGCTACTAATATACAGCTCACATCATTCCCCATTAGATACTAATATACAGCTCACTCTATTCCCCATTAGATGATAATATATAGCTCACACCATTCCCCATTACTTACTAATATACAGCTCGCACCATTCCCTATTAGTTACTAATATACAGCTCGCACCATTCCCCATTAGATACTAATATACAACTCTCACCATTTCCCATTACATACTAATATACAGCTACCACAATTCCCCATTAGTCACTAATATACAGTTTGTACCATTCCCCATTAGATGCTAATATACAGCTCACATTATTCCCCATTACTTACTAATATACAGCTCACACCATTCCCTATTAGTTACTAATATACAGCTCTCACCATTCTCCATTAGTTACTAATACACAGCTCACACCATTCCCCATTACTTACTAATATACAGCTCACACCATTCCACATTATTTACTAATATACAGCTCGCATCATTCCCCGTTAGTGACTAATATACAGCTCACACCATTCTCCATTACTTACTAATATACAGCTCACACCATTTCCCATTAGTTACTAATATACAACTTGCACCATTCCCCATTAGATACTAATATACAGCTCACATTACTCCCCATTAATGCTAATATACAGCTCACACCATTCCCCATTACTTACTAATACACAGCTCACACCATTCCACATTACTTACTAATATACAGCTTGCACCATTCCCCATTAGTGACTAATATACAGCTCTCACCATTCCTCATTAGTTATTAAAATACAGCTCGCACCATTCCCCATTAGTTACTAATACACAGCTCACACCATTCCACATTACATACTAATATACAGCTCGCACCATTTCCCATTAGTGACTAATATTCAGCTCACACCATTCCCCATTACTTACTAATATACAGCTCGCACCATTCCGTATTAGTTATTAATATACAGCTCACACCATTCCCCATTACATACTAATATACAGCTACCACCATCCCCCATTAGTTACTAATATACAGTTTGTACCATTCCCCATTAGATGCTAATATACAGCTCGCACCATTCCCCATTAGTTACTAATATACAGCTTGCACCATTTCCCATTAATTGCTAATATACAGCTCGCACCATTCCCCATTCATTACTAATATACAGCTCACACCATTTTCTATTAGTTACTAATATATAGCTCACACCATTCTCCATTCATTACTAATATACAGCTTAGACTATTCCCTATAAGTTACTAATATACAGCTCGCATCATTCACCATTAGATACTAATGTACAGCTTGCACCATTCCCCATTAGTTACTAATATGAAACTCACACCATTCCCCATTACTTACTAATATACAGCTCACACCATTCCCCATTAGTTACTAATATACAGCTCACACCATTTCCCATTAGTTACTAATATACAGCTCACACCATTCCCCATTACTTATTACTATATAGCTTGCACCATTCCCCATTAGATACTAATGTACAGCTTGCACCATTCCCCATTAGATGCTAATATACAGCTTGCACCATTCCCCATTACTTATTAATATACAACTTGCACCATTCCCCATTAGATACTAAAGTACAGCTTGCACCATTCCCCATTAGACAGTAATGTACAGCTTGCACCACTCCCCATTAGATGCTAATATACAGCTTGCACCATTCACTATTGCTTACTAATATACAGCTCGCACCATTCCCCTTTACTTATTAATATATATATATAGCTTGCACCATTCCCCATTAGCTGCTAATATACAGCTTGCACCATTCCCTATTACTTACTAATATACAGCTCGCACCACTCCCCATTAGATACTAAAGTACAACTTGCACCATTCCCCATTAGATACTAATGTACAACTTGCACCATTCCCCATTAGATGCTAATATGCATAGGTTCATAGGTCCATAGGTAGGTACTAGGCTATCGGCCCAAGGGTCTATGTAAGCCTAGCCAGCAAGGTTCCATGGCTTACGCCACCCAAGGAAGTTATTTTCCTGTGCCACTGTCGAGCAGAGACACAGAAGTGATACCTGGGGTGTATTTCTTGTTTCCGGTCCACTCATCAAGATTTTTCTTGAAGAGTGCTAATGAAGAACTTTGCTTGATATAGATGGGTAGCTTGTTCCAGAGTATAGGAAGTCTCTGGGACAGGAATCTATCCCTCCAGCGTGTCATGTTTATTGTGGTGACAAGGTTTAGGTCCCTAGAGCATGTAGCTTGGAGAGACTGGGATTTCTTTCTGTGTAGCATGTCCAACAGCTCTGGGTTTGACATAGCTTTATATGTTAGGTAGAGATCACCTCGGAGTAGGTGATATGCTACAGAGTAAAGCTGGAGTTTTTTGAGGTGGTCAGTCTAGGGCATTTGTTTAAGGCCAGTAATCCTCTTTGTGAGGTACTTCTGTGGGGTCTATATTATATCATCGAACACTTAAAAAAGCTAACGCTGATTGGGCGACCTAATTTAAGTGAAAGCTTACAATCTCGAACTGTCAAATCAGCGTTTTTTTTTCCCAGGGAAAAAAAATCACTGATCCAAAACACATACACACAACACAAGCACACCAAACAAACAGAAATCCACACACATACATCTAAAATCTGATACCTAACCCTACACTAAACTATGCACAGACCACTAACTACCCACTTACCTTAACCCAAACCCTGACCCTAAGGTCCGTCACTATCGCACACTCACCTCACCTGCTCCCTAACCCTAACTCACTTAAATCCGCCCTAACCCTCATGTCCACTCAATCGCACACACACCTAACCCAAGCCCTAACCCTAACTCACCTAAATCACCCTATCACTCACATCCACACAATCGCACACTTACCTGAATCCGACCGGTAACTTTCCACCATAACACTGAAAATACCGTAGCAACAGAAACGGACAACCGAATTCTTTCCCTAGGAAAAAATTAGAGTTTCTGCTGCTTCGATATTTTGCAGTTTTGCGAAAATAAGTTCGATCAATCAGCGTTCGCTTTTTTAAGCGTTCGAGGATATAATATAGACCCCTTCTGTGGCCTTTCCAGCTGCTGCAGATGTCTTGTGAGGTACATTCCAAAAGGGGCATTGTACTCTATAATGGGTCTAATGAGTGACGAGTAGAGGGGAACAATGACCTCTTTTTTCCTGGATGAGAACCCTTTTATGATGAGGTGTGCCACAGAGAAGGACTTCCTGACTACTGTGGTGATGTGACTATCAAAGGAGAGGCTACTGTCCACCTGGGTCCCAAGGTCTCTTATCACGCATTCAGTGTTAAGTCGATTGCTGCCTATGTTGTAGCTCATGGGTGCAGAGTTTTTACCAAAGGGGATGACACTGCACTTTTTTGACATTGAGCTTGAGGCCATGGCTCTGACACCAGGCATCTGTCTCAGTGAGGCCATGCCCTATTACTTACTAATATGCAGCTTGCACCATTCCCCATTACTTATTAATATATAGCTTGCACCACTCCCTATTAGATACTAAAGTACAACTTGCACCATTCCCCATTAGATACTAATGTACAACTTGCACCATTCCCTATTAGATGCTAATATGCATAGGTTCATAGGTCCATAGGTAGGTACTAGGCTATCGGCCCAAGGGCCTATGTAAGCCTAGCCAGCAAGGTTCCATGGCTTACGCCACACAAGGAAGTTATTTTCCTGTGCCACTGTCGAGCAGAGACACAGAAGTGATACCTGGGGTGTATTTCCTGTTTCCCATCCACTCATCAAGATTTTTCTTGAAGAGTGCTAATGAAGAACTTTGCTTGACATAGATGGGTAGCTTGTTCCAGAGTATAGGAAGTCTCTGGGACAGGAATCTATCCCTCCAGCGTGTCCTGTTTATTGTGGTGACAAGGTTTAGGTCCCTAGAGCGTGTAGCTTGGAGAGACTGGGATTTCTTTCGGTGTAGCATGTCCAACAGCTCTGGGTTTGACATAGCTTTATATGTTAGGCAGAGATCACCTCGGAGTAGGTGATATGCTACAGAGTAAAGCTGGAGTTTTTTGAGGTGGTCAGTCTAGGGCATTTGTTTGAGGCCAGTAATCCTCTTTGTGAGGTACTTCTGTGGGGTCTATATTCTATCATCGAGCAAAAAAAAAGCTAACGCTGATTGACTAATTTATTTTTGCTTAAAAGCTACGAACTGTCAGATCAGTTTTTTTTCCCAGGGGAAAAAGTGCGTTTCTGCTGACCTCTTTTACCTGGGATGAGACCCCTTTATGATGAGGGTGTGCATGTAGAAGGACTTCCTGACTACTGTGGTGATGTGACTATCAACTACTGTCCACCTGGGTCCCAAGATCTCTTATCACGCATTCAGTGTTAAGTCAACCATGGCTCTGACACCAGGCATCTGTCTCAGTGAGGCCATGCCCTATTACTTACTAATATACAGCTTGCACCATTCTCCATTACTTATTAATACATAGCTTGCACCATTTCCCATTAGATACTAATGTACAGCTTGCACCATTCCCCATTAGATGCTAATATACAGCTTGCACCATTCTCCATTACTTACTAATATACAACTCGCACCACTCCCCATTAGATACTAAAGTACAGCTTGCACCATTCCCCATTAGATGCGAATATTTAGCTCGCACCATTTGCCATTAGATACTAAAGTACAGCTTGCACCATTCCCCATTACTTACTAATATATAGCTTGCACCATTCCCCATTAAATACTAATATACAACTCACACTGGATGCCCTTATCTTTAATTCATTATTTTACTAACAGTACAGTTATACCATACTTTGAAATAATAACAATTTCACCATCATTAATATAACCATATTAAACAAATAGCTGAAATAAGTCAGAATGACTAGGTTTTACACAATGTGTACTACACAAACATTTAAATAGCAATTTTGAAGGCATTGGTTCATCTAATAATGCTGATGACTAAGAATGTTCATAGGTTCATAGGTTCATAGGTTCATACTAGGCTATCTGCCCTAGGGCATTTATAAGCCTAGCCAGAATGTGTTTGGCTTTCGCCACCCATTTTAAATTTATTTTGCTATGCCCTTTTTTCGAGGTTAGTATACTTTGCCTCTGTCTAACAGTGACACATAAGTGATACCCGGGATAAACCTACAATCTCCCATCCACTCATCAAGATTCCTCTTGAAGAGAGTCAGTGAGGGACTCTGCCTAACCTGGACTGGGATTTTATTCCAGAGTGAAGGGAGCCTCTGGGTTATGAATCTGTCCCTCCAGCATGTCCTATTTATTTCAGTGCTGAGGTTTAAGTCTCTCGAGCGCTTAGCTCGATGGGATTTGGATTTTCTGAGGTGCAGCATGTCCATTAATTCCGGGTTGGACATGGCTTTAGGTTAAAGCTAGAAGATGGAAATCTAAAGATCTGCCAGGTATTTGGAGAGGCAGTCAACACTTTAGTAAAAGTAGAAAACGGAAATAGAACTTCAGAAAATATTCCTGGCATAACAATACTTTTGCTAATTACCATGGCACACTATAGTATAATCCATGCAAATGAAAGAGAAAGGATTTCTTCCTGGTTGATAGATAACTAAAAAAGACTAGGGTTACATGTTTAAGCAGTCCGAGTAAAACACTTTTCAATACCTATTTGCAAAACATAATTTTTTTCAGTGTTTAAATTTAAGGTTAATAACTTCATAATTAATACATTATTAAGCACAAAACAGAATGTCATGATAAATATATTTCTTATATTGAATATATATCACAAATTGAAACAACAGCTCATAATATATGTCCTTTGTTAGAAATTCAGCTATAGAGCATTATAATATAGAGCGTTATAATAAGGCCTACAATCATAATTCACTTGATGTATGTTTGAGATGTAGGTTGTCAAAACATTCAGCTTGAGAGTGGAGTGAAGGAAAGCTCAAGAGGTGAATTATGACATCCATGCCAAGCGTACATAACAAATGAGTTCTGATCAGTCAGACCTAATTACAGTTATTTGTAGTACATGGACTTAAACTGTTCTTATGTAGTAGCACCAAGAGAATAACATATTTGGAGGATGAAGTGTTTTAAATCTGTAAAACACTTACCAGAGACACGTAGGCAGCATATTAAAGCTAAGTATATGTTACATGAACACAACTTTAAAAGTTGTTTGACACTCATTTTGACACTCTTTTGTGCGACAGTGAAATGCATTAGTAGCTTTTAAATCTGTTTCTACATCCTGTTACAGTTTTGTTATGGCCAGCACTATTTAACACTGTAGTGTAATATTAGATTGACATATTGTTGAGAAGTGCTTAAAAACTTTGTTAGACACCTTTCTTACATTAAAAGAATGTTTAACGAGGCTGTCTTTTTCAAAATTATGTGCATAATTACAAAACTCGCCCCAGGATACAGCAAGCTCTTCACAGTGTGCAGGAATAGTGCAAGAGATGCTGCACGCAATATGGCCAATGAGCTCCCGGGATGTGCACGAGCGCTCCTATACTATTCCTGCATGGACACTTCTCCTGTATGCTAATTACCCCATTTGCTGGAGAAAAGCACACAAATGAGGTGAATTAGTGATCCAGGAAGCAGACAGGCATCTGTGCAGGAATAGTATAACCTGCAGAAATGTATTCGGTTACTAACCGAATACATTTCTGCAAATTAAAATACAGAGGCATGACAGCTTCAAAGAAAGCATGTATTCAAAGTAGTAGGCAAGCCAATGGCCAAATATATGATCATTGGCATGGGAAATAGTTGCAAAATTATAAAAAATAACTTTGATTTTTTTTTATCTGATTTCGGCCATTTAAGCGTAGGGCAGTGGTCCACAAATGGGATCAGCCTGAGAATAAGGAAAAAAGTTGGAAATAAGCTTTTAAACCCAAATCAGCATTCTGCATAATGGCATGCATAAGACAGCAATACCATGGAATAGTGGTTGCTATGGGGGAAGGCTGAGTGTCAGTTTTGTAACCATGCATTAGCATTCTGTTTTATGCAAATGAGGGGACTGATACTGAATCACAGATTTCCCCTCAGTGTTAGCTTGCACCCAACCATGTAGGGGCAGTAACACCATGGTATAAGCATTAGAGATAGATGACCTCATAAGTGGGAGTAACATGCATGCTGTAAGCTTATTGGAGCTTTAAGAAAATAGCAGCTCTGTTCACATCTGAGCACTGGGTATGCGTGGTGCGCCTCGGGGCTTAAACGGGAAGGCAATAGGAAGGGAAAACAGCAGTAGGAAGGCAATCAAGAACTAGCATAGCTGGCAAGTGAAATGTATCAGAATCAGCCAATTCCATAGGCAGCAGCCCAGCCCAGCACACTACTATAAACTATGCAAACACATTTCACTCTGTTTTTTCTCGCAAACTCTACAACACCGGTGTACACAAATGGGAAAATTTTACCTGACAAAACTAACAAAATGATATGAGCTGCTGTCGCTCTCATACATCAATATGTGGAAGATGCTGAGGGTGGTGAGGATGTGAATGCTGATGACCAACCCACAGTGAGTTGAAGGAGAAGAGTGTACAAACCCAGGGTAACCTACCAGGGGCTACATGATCTGGAGATAGTGGAGTGCTATAGGGTGGACAGGTACCTCCTACAGCAGATTATTGAGCTGTGCTGGCCACACCTCACACACAGAACCAACAGAGGGGAACCCATCCCGGTGGATAACAAGGTATGTGTAGAGTTAAGAATGCTAGCCACAATTACCTTCCAAATGCCAACTGGGGATATCTTGGGGATCTCACAGGCATCAGAATCCAGGGTACTTCACCAGTTCCTGGATGCCATGTCAGCACATGTCAGTGAGCACATATATTTCCTCAACACCTGTGAGGCGTTGACCAGAAATATGCGTCTCTTCCACAAAATAGCAGAATACCCTGAGGTAGTAGGTGCTATAGACTGCACGCACATACACATCAAAGCACCAGCCGTTGAGCGGGGTAGGGTCTACATAAACCACAAGGGCTTCCCCTCCATCAACTGCCAGGTTGTGTGTGATGCCAAGGGCATTATCTTGTATGTGTGCTGGCAGCCCTGGAAGCTATCACGACTCACACATCTGGCATATGACACAGTTGTACTATAGATTTGCCAGTGGGGACATCCCATATGTCCACCTAGTGGAGGATGCTGGTTACGCGCTGGAGTTGTGGCTGATGACACCCATCAGAAATGCACACACACCCAAACTAGAACTCTATAATGAGGCACATGCACAAACCAGAATCTTAATAGAGCATGTGTTTGGGATGCTTAAGTCACAGTTCTGGTGCCTGGACATATCTGGTGGAGCCTTGCAGTACTCTTCAGCTATGTGCACACAAATTTTCATTGTATGTGCCATGCTACACAATATGATCCTGCGGAAACAGCTGCAGCAGGAACAGCATGGGGCAGGGCCACACAGCCCCCCACCATTGCCAAGGCCAGCACAGGCACAGAGGGACTCAGAGGAGGAACAACCTGAGCCTGCCCATGTAGGCAGAAGGAGGTGTGCCCAGTATGCCCAGGCTTTGGCAAAGAGGCAACACATAGAACATACACTGACATGGTAGGGACCCAGGGAATGACACCTCTCTCTGACTCGCACATACAGTAAAAGGGATGCCAAACATGACACTACCTGTGCTTTACCATGTATAGGCAGTGTACTATGTGCATCTGACATAGTCAGCCCTCCAGCACCATCCTCAGTACAGGCATGGCCACAAGGTAAGTCACTCTTCCTATTAATTACTGAATGTAGTAGTATGTTCTGCTAGTTGTATCTATGGTATGGATGTGAGCATGCAAGAAAATCGGGTGGCTGAATGGGATGGCAGCAGATAGTGGACACCTATATGGGCAGCATGAAATCCATAACAAATACTGGTGTCAACAAAGTAGGCAGTACTAGACAAGGTAACAAATCACACTGCAGTACATGTGCTGGCCCAAATGTGTGTCCATAGGACACACACATGCATGTCAGTGAGGCTCACATACCCAAAAACAGCCTCAGGCAGCAGGACAGGTGTAGATGACCATAAAGAAAGGCTGTGCTAAAGCCTCCAATTGATGGAAATGAAGAACAACTTCCCTCCAGACTTACACAGATAGACTACAACAGGTCTGGCAGTTGTATGTTAGTTCTGAAGGGTAAGAAGTCTGAAACTGAAATGTATTTCAATAAGGCCTAAGATCTGTACTCTACTGATATGCCTCTAGTCTGCATGATAGGTCAGAATACAAAATGAAATGGAAGCCAACAGAGTACCTGAAATACCAGTACAGTCATAGCAAATGTTTACAGTTGGCAGGTGCCCCCCTCAATCCTATGTAGAAATGCAGCAACATGTATGTGTGGGTTTAATAACAGTGGAGCACAGATTACCTGAGCTGGCCCAATTTACAGGATAGATTGTTGCATGTGTACAATATGCAGGGGTCTGTGTGTTAGGTTGTTGTGTGTTCTATATTGTGCGGAAGTGGTCAGCATGTAGGCATGGAGGGTTGTGTCTCGGTGGCCTATGGCCAGTACTGTTGATGACAGGGCCATGTTCTGACAACTGCAATGCCAACCACAATGCATCCTCGACAGTGGCACAGGAAAATAACTTTCTTGGGTGGCGTAAGCCAGGGAACCTTGAAGGCTAGGCTTACATAGGCCCTTGGGCAGATAGCCTAGTACCTACCTATGAACCTAAGACCCAATTCAGCAGTCATCCATACTCACTGTTCAGATGTCTGTATCTGTCACCGTCTGAAAGATGGACATGCCATGAATGTGGGCCCAGATAATACACACAGTACACAGGTGGAAGTACCCTAGAGAGAGTACATAAATTGTAACTGTCAACTGCACACACCTTTGGAATTGTACATACAGGTTAACAGCACATTAGTGGTCCGTGTAGTATGGAATATTGATGTAGTCTGGACAATCACTGGCAGACTACAAAAGGCACAATTATGAAGTAATGAGAGAATGGCTATGTCCCCACACAAGGCAGCATAAGGGGAATGTCCCAGGTATATATGTGAGTCAGCTGATAGAAGCTTCCATATCACACATGCACTCAGCTCACCCCACTATCAGCCACATGTTTGTCACAGGTCATATCCCTGCTGTTGGGAATAAGTACAGTATGACCCCCAATTCTGTATGGGAATACCCACAGAATGCAGCATGCTGAAGAGGTGTCCCATGCAGGTGTGTCCCTAGCTGTAAGCAGTACCCTGCCAGCATCCAGGCCAATGGATTAATATGGACAGGAACTATTGCCATTAACACCTTGCACACTTACCCTGTCACCCCAAGGGAATCCACTGACTCGCAGCCTGGGAATGTAGGAGTGACAGAATGCATTGGCCTGCTACAGATGGCCTCATCACTACCAAATGCCCTACAGTCCTCAGTCAAAGGCCTGTGTCTCGCCCATACTGCCAATGTATGTTATCTCATGGGGTCCCAAATAACAACATAACACAGTCCACAGAACACAAATGCAAGGCCATGTTGACAAATCCCAGTAGCATGCCCACCATGTCCTACTGCATGAACTGTGGACCAACCCCTAAATACTGCTGGGATGAAGGGACAACTACAGGGATACTTATCAGATATCACTCACATAATGTTAGGAAGAGGATAGAATAACAGAGTTGGGGTGTAGATGCATGGACGCCATGGAGTGTGTAAAGTCTGAAACTCTGATGTGTGCCCATACTTTCCCTGCCTGCAAACCCAGTAATGGGTGGCTACAAACCTCCTCGTAAACCACAATGTGAAGAGGAACTGACCAGATATATGAGCCCTGCCTCTGGGTAACCTGGGTGAATCTGTACAGCTGAGAAGTACGGCCACAGCAGGATATGGCCATTCTGTTATGTTGATAGATGTACAAGCAGGGAATCCTCAGCCACTAGAGTACCAAGGTGCTGGAACATTTACACAAACCAATCAACAATTGTCTGCAGCTATCCCTCCAGAATGGCATGAGTGTGGAAGAATATGTAGGCTGCAGACCACAATACTGGTCACAGCTTTATTCATCTTGTATTTAACAGGAAATAACTGTGAGCAAATAAATATATCTGTCAGTAGTTGATGACATAATACATCACAGTGTAAAACAGTACATATGTCTGAATATCTCTGCTAACACCAACCATGTAACACAAGCAGCACAGGCACAATAGTTACAGTATCCCACTATCTTTTACCCATTGTGACCCCATATTGTCAACCTATCTACAGATATCCTGCAGAAACAGGTCGTGAGCTGTAGGTGTAGAACACCAAATCCTGGACTGGAGTACAACATACCTGGAATGGATTCACATACTCAATATAGAAGGTCATACTGGGCATGCTCCAAAACTTAGATAAATGAATCCCAGTCTGACAACAACAGTGGATGATACATATCTGTCAGTCGCAGATGTTTGTGCACACACACCACATTGCACCCCATTCATGCTTTCCAAACACATTGGATAGGAATCCTCACACATATCCAAGACCAACACATCATAGGTTCATAGGTTCATAGGTTTATACTAGGCTAACTGCCCTAGGGCATTTATAAGCCTAGCCCAAAGTTATGTGGCTTACGCCGCCCCTTATGTTAGAAATACTGTGCCCATTAGTTTGTTGTGCCTCTGTCCAGTAGTGACACAGAGATGATTCCCGGGGTAAACCTACGATCTCCCATCCACCGGTCAAGATTTCTCTTGAACAGAGCCAGCGGGGTGCTCTGCCTCACATGGACCGGGATTTTATTCCACAGCATGGGGAGTCTCTGGGTGATAAATCTATCCCTCCAGCACGTCCTATTTATATCCATGCTAAGGTTTAAGTCTCTTGCTCTAGTGGTTTTGGTGGATTTGGATTTTTTGAGGTGGAGCATGTCCATTAATTCCGGGTTGGTCATGGCCTTGAATGTCAGGCACAGGTCACCTCTGAGCAGACGGTATGCAACTGAATAGAGTTGGAGTTTCTTCAGTCTGGCAGCATATGACAGGTTTTGGAGTCCCTTTATCCTTTTGGTGAGGAACTTTTGGGGTCTCTCCAATTGCTACAGGTGTCGGGTGAGATACATCCCGAATGGGGCATTGTACTCGATCATTGGTCTGATAAGTGAAGAGTACAGGGGAACAATGACCTCACTTGATCTGGATGTGAATCCCTTCATGATCAGGTGGGCAATGTAGAAGGTCTTCGAACCACTTTAGCAATGTGAGCGTCAACCGAGAGGCCACTGTCAACCTGGGTCCCCAGGTCCCTGATAACCTCTTCTGTGCTTAGTGGGTTGCCACCTATATGGTAGCTTGGGGTTACCTTGTTTTTCCCGAAGGGTATGACTATACACTTTTGCGTTTAACTTCAGGCCATGGCTCTGGCACCAGCTATCAGTTTCTGTGAGACCCCTCTGAAGGATGTCTGTGTCCGATGTACTATCCACTATGGCACCCAATTTGCAGTCATCCGCAAACTTTGTCAGCCATAGTCCTCCTATGTTTGCCTGTACTTCTGAGAAGTAGATGCCGAACAATAGGGGGCCAAGGACTGAGCCCTGTGGGACTCCACTTGTAACCAGCTTGGAGTCTGACATGGCTCCAGCAACTCTAACCCTGTGGATTCTGTCCTTTAGCCAGTTTGCAACCCATCTTGTGACATATGGGTTTACATTTAAGCTGGTAAGTTTCTCTATAATACCCGAGTGGGGTATTGTGTGAAAGCTTTGCAAGGTCAAGGTAGGCTGTATGGACTGCCTTTCCCTCATCAATGGCCTTGGTGACTGTTTCGAAGAAGTCGACCAAGTTCAAAAGGCAAGATCTGCCCTTGACAAAGCCAAACTGGGTTGGGTCCAAGGTCTGCAAGTCCCCTATGTCCTTGTTTATGAGTTTCATTATGATCCTCTCCATAGCTTTGCAGACCAGGCTTGTTAAGCTTATGGGGCAGTAATTACCAGGGTCCGTAGAGGCACCGCCTTTGTGGAGTGGGACCACAGTTGCCGTACGCCACTCCTTGGGCACATATCCTGTGGTGAGGCTAAGATTAAACAGCTGCCTTATGTGCGGGTTTAGTTCTTCATTGAGTTCATGTAGCACACAGCCGGGGACCCCATCCGGTCCCATTGATGCTGTGTTTTTAGCTTTAGAGAGAGCAGCTTTCACCTGCGCATTTGAGATGTCTGGGAGGCTACTCTCAGTTGGGATAGTTATCTCTCCTTTTGGGGGGGAGAGGGGGGTGAAATTTGCACTGAACCTGTCTGCCAGTATGTTGGCAATGTCTGTGGGTTCAGTGATTTTTGTATCATTTTGGACTAATTCTGAGCATATCTGGGAGTTTCCACTCAGGTTTCTGACATAGCTGAAGAAGGCCTTATGATTGTCTTTTGAATCTATGGCAATTTTTCTTTCAAAGTTGGCCTTGGATGATTTTATGAGGGATCGTAGTTTCTTGCTAGTGCTGATCAAAGATGCCTTCCCTTTTTGGGATTTTGCTCTATCATGTAATAGCTTTCTCCTCTTATTGTAAAGTTTGTTTATGGCTGGGGTCCACCAGACTGGATGTTTGCCCTTGGTGGAAAGAGTCTTGGTTTTATTTGGGATTGCCTGATCCATGCAGTCTTGAAGGTGTTCATAGAAGGCATTTGTAAGGGCTTCCAGCTTGGGTTGTGGTTTCCATTGGCTCGGGGCCTTGAAGGATACCACACCTGTCTTGAGTAGTGTGAAGTTTGCTTTAGAGAAGTTCTTCACTGTGGTCTTTTTTGTTTGGGGTGGGGGCGGGATGTGGATTTCTAGTGAGATTAGTTTATGATCTGATCTCACCAATGAGGGATATACTTCCGGTGTGGAGCATTTTGTCCCCATGTTCGTGATGATGAGATCTAGTATATTTTTTCCTCTTCTGGGGACGGTGACTAGTTGTTCCATGGCATTTGAATTTATGAACTCCAGGAACCTTTGGGCTAGAAAGTTTGGGCTTGAGTAATGTTCCCAGTCTATATTTGGGTAGTTGAAGTCACCCAATATGATGGTGTTTGGTGATACATTTATACCCTCCAGTGTCTTCAGGAAGGCTGTGTGGGTTTCCTGAGTTTGAGAGGGTGGCCTGTAGCATGCTACAAATTGTAGAGCAGTTTTGCCTATGGTTAATTGCACCTGGATGGTTTCCAATGCTTCGTGCGTAGCCACCAACCTGGAGGTGTGGGTATCCTTGATGAATATGGATACACCCCCCTCCTTTTGTGGTGTGGTCCGGGTTTTGGGCCGGAAGGCATGATATGAGATGAAACCTGATAGTGCCGGGGTGCTCTCAGGAGCCTTGAACCAGGTTTCAGTCACAGCACAGACATTGATGTTCTCCATATTGAGAAGGGCCTCGAGTGCGTGCATTTTGAGATTTAGACTTCTGGCATTGAGCAGCATTACCCTTAGTTTCTTCACGTTTTTGTTTTCTAGGGTGGTAGGTTTAGAATTTGAGCCTTGCCTAAAAAAGGCACTATGAGGGTGGCAAGAGCCTTAGCCAATATCCGGAATCCCAGGGGTGACAGGTGCAAGCCGTCCCTTGTGAAGCAGCGTGGCTTGTCGAGCATGTCATCCCAGGCAGACAGGCACTGGATCCCTATTGAATGACACCAGAAATTAAGCCAATTGTTAAAGCTGATCATCTTGTCACTATATTGTGGCATCATTCTTGGTGAAGGAAGCATACTGCTCAGGGTCATACCTGCCTGGGCTACATAATCAGAGAGCTCCTCTATGTCTCTTTTCATGTAGTCCAGGGAGGTACATCTCAGGTCGTTCACACCAGCATGGACAATGACTGTGTCATACTTGTACTTGCCATGGAGTGACCTGAGTGCTTGTGTTATGTGGCGGATTCTAGCGCGCGATAGGCAGCTTACTGTGACCTTCTCCTTGTTCAGCCTGGTGAGTGGGACGTCAGTGTGTCTGACTATGGAGTCACCTATGACAAGTATGTTTGGTGTTGTATTTGGCCTTAAGGGCAGTGACTACTTTGCACACTGATTTTGTTGTTTATGTGTTGTTTGTGTGGTGTATTGAGTTTGCAGTTGCTTGGGTGTCTGCTTTGGAGGCCTCTGCTGTTTAGGTAAATTTTTACTCAGAGCCTCGCAGTATGTCTTAGTGTGTTTATGTGTTTGATTCAGTGGTGTGGTTGAGTTATGTGAGACTGGTATTGTGGTGTGTGTAGTTGCCTTCTCCTCCTGCCTGGTCTTGCCAGTCCTGAGTTGAGAGAGCTCAGCCTCCAGTTTGGCTAAATAGCTGCATCTCTTGCAAGTGTTAGTGTTACGTGGGAGGAGGAGAGGGTTGTCCGTGTACATGAGGCAATTGTAACATTGTCTCAGAATTCCCAGATTCACCAACTGGGCAGGAGAGGACGCCAGCATCTGACCCTTCAACATGCTAGAAAGATTTATGAGTTGGTATGAGACAGAAAAGTAGTGGGCTTAGCAGGGAAGTGGGCACTCCTGGGGGGTTTTGCTAGTGAGAGATTTGTATAATATAGGAGTGCTTGACCTGCAAAGAGAATGCTTATAAGACAAGGGATATGCTTATAAGACAAATGCTGAGCTTTTTGAGAAGACAAAGCTATTTGGAACAAGTGCTGCACTTTTTAGTGAAGGTGTAAACTGTTTAGGTTCCTAACAGAGCAGTTCTAAGGGAAAAATTGAACAGACTTTTTGGAGCCAGAAAGAGTTTAACCTTGTTTAACCGGCGCTGCCCGATGCTGCTCTAGTGGCAACTCTGCTTCATCGCTAAAGCACGTTAAAGCGTGCTTGATAGCAGGGGCTGGAAAGAAGCAGGAATAGACCCAAAACGGACAATAAAACTACAGTTTCAAGTAATAACCACCTCTACGGGGGGCAGGGAAGCTGCTCAATGTTATTCACTGCCACTGATCAACAGAGAGACTTTCCTTTAGCCCAAGCAAAAATGGTCTCACAGAAACTTTCAAATAGTTCAGGAACAGCAAGCCTGTAACTGAACTTTTTTAACTCTCAGAAAAGTGGGAAAAAAGCAAGATTTTTTTTTTTGTTTTTTTCAGTGATAGCAGAGGTTCACAAGTAATATCAAGTTATAACAGTGCAGTAAATGACCCCACACAAGAGTGCTAGGTCAAGGACAGAAAATATGCAAGTTTTAAGAAAAAAAGATTTAAAATTAAGTGCAAACAGGAAATTCAGCAAACAGCTTTTGGTTGTGCTCTAAATACAGCTACTAATACAGAAATCAAGTTTAACAAGCCAGCAAATGCTCAAGCTAGGCAGCTATGCAGAAAAACTTAGCAAATAAACAGAGAAAAAATACTTAAAATCTCAAAAGTGGCTCCCTTCTTCTCTCAGCATTGTTTCCTCTTGGAGGGTGCTTCACCAACAGCCAACAAGCCTGAAAAGATGTCCAAACCACGAGGCAACTAGGTTTTAAGAGAGGAAGATGAAGGAGTTTTGGAAATGATCCCTAGTGGCCAATAAAACTACAGTTTCAAGTCAGTAACCACCTCTACGGGGGGCAGGGAAGCTGCTCAATGTTATTCACTGCCACTGATCAACAGAGAGACTTTCCTTTAGCCCAAGCAAAAATGGCCTCACAGAAACTTTCAGGAACAGCAAGCCTGTAACTGAACTTTTTTAACTCTCAGAAAAGTGGGAAAAAAGCAAGATTTTTTTTTTTGTTTTTTTTCAGAAATAGCAGAGGTTCACAAGTAATATCAAGTTATAACAGTGCAGTAAATGACCCCACACAAGAGTGCTAGGTCAAGGACAGAAAATATGCAAGTTTTAAGAAAAAAACAATTTAAAATTAAGTGCAAACAGGAAATTCAGCAAACAGCTTTTGGTTGTGCTCTAAATACAGCTACTAATACAGAAATCAAGTTTAACAAGCCAGCAAATGCTCAAGCTAGGCAGCTATGCAGAAAAACTTAGCAAATAAACAGAGAAAAAATACTTAAAATCTCAAAAGTGGCTCCCTTCTTCTCTCAGCGTTTTTCCTCTTGGAGGGTGCTTCACCAACAGCCAACAAGCCTGAAAAGACGCCCAAACCATGAGGCAACTAGGTTTTAAGAGAGGAAGATGAAGGAGTTTTGGAAATGACCCCTAGTGGCCAATAAAACTACAGTTTCAAGTCAGTAACCACCTCTACGGGGCAGGAAGCTGCTCAATGTTATTCACTGCCACTGATCAACAGAGAGACTTTCCTTTAGCCCAAGCAAAAATGGCCTTACAGAAACTTTCAAATAGTTCAGGAACAGCAAGCCTGTAACTGAACTTTTTTAACTCTCAGAAAAGTGGGAAAAAAACAAGATTTTTTTTTGTTTTTTTTTTCAGAGATAGCAGAGGTTCACAAGTAATATCAAGTTATAACAGTGCAGTAAATGACCCCACACAAGAGTGCTAGGTCAAGGACAGAAAATATGCAAGTATTAAGAAAAAAACGATTTAAAATTAAGTGCAAACAGGAAATTCAGCAAACAGCTTTTGGTTGTGCTCTAAATACAGCTACTAATACAGAAATCAAGTTTAACAAGCCAGCAAATGCTCAAGCTAGGCAGCTATGCAGAAAAACTTAGCAAATAAACAGAGAAAAAATACTTAAAATCTTAAAAGTGGCTCCCTTCTTCTCTCAGCGTTTTTTCCTCTTGTAGGGTGCTTCAAACATACGCACACAGAGATGTGGGGAAGAGAGAGACAGACAGTGACAGAAATTTCCATCATGAGGCCTGTCCCACCCACCACACAACCAATTGGCCAATATCACATGATGTGCAGATGTCGATCACTGTAGACATTTGCTTTTGGTAGCTCTCAGTCCTATAGTGTTCGTGGTGCTTGTGATAACTGTGTAACATGATAGTACAAATCAGTATTCATCTAGCATTTGTATACTTAGTCCTGTCAAATGTAAAGTTGTGTGTGACTGAATGCTGTGTGTGTGTTTCCAGAGGAATGGTGTATGGCCCATTCACACACACTGCACTTCCCATTGCCCATGTTAGCACTCATGCTGATGTCACTCACCTTGAAATAACCCTCTGTCCAAGTCTCAGCACCATATGCTCCGTGGCACTTGTGACAACTGCGTAATGCTATAGTGTAACGTACTAGTTAGGTAGGACTTTTAATCCCAGACATGGCACCTGTGAAAAGTGCGCGCACGTGTATTTGTGTGTGTGTGTGTGTGTGTGTGTGTGTGTGTGTGTGTGTGTGTGTGTGGAGATTAATGATTTTGAAGCCATTCACACTCACTACACCTCCTATTGCCCTACTTTAGCACACCTGCTGATGTAATTCACCTTGAAATAACCCTTTGGCCATGTTTCAACCAAGTAAGCTCTGTGGGTCTTGTGATAACTGTGTAATACCATAGTATAGTTAAGATGGAGTTCTAATCCTGATCCTGCCAACTGTGATAACGTGTGTACTCTCTTGAGACAGTGTGTGACTTTGCTGACACTTGCTTATGTGGACATTCACACTTACTACACTTCCTTTACCCCTCTTTTAGCACTGTTGCTGATGTTACTCACCTTCAAAGATACCTTTGGATAGCTCTCCAACATGTAAGTTCCGTGGTGCGCGCAATGGCTACATAACACTGTAATAGCAATACATAATTAGGTAGGGGTTTGAAACTCAGTAATGGTTTGTGTGCATTTCATCAGTATCCTGTGTGGGTGCTGGGGTGATTGTGTAATTACCGGATCCATTGCAGTGTGGGTTTTGCTATATCATTATACTGAGGACCTATATGTCCCAATGTCCACATTACAAGGCCAACAGTTTTCAAACATTGTAGAGGTTGTTGTAGACAATCCTCAGCCATAAATGTGTACAGCCATGTTTAATTACTATGTGATAGTATGGCTTCATAAACAAATATAGGCAACTGTTATAATACCCAAATACCACTCTACACAAACACACTTGGCTCTTGCTCCCTTCCTTCCTTCCTTCTTTCCTTCCTTCCTTCCTTCCTTCCTTCCTTCCTTTCTTACGTTTTCTCTCTCTCTCTCTAAACACACTTGGCTCTTGCTCCCTTCCTTCCTTCCTTCCTTACTTCTTCCTTCCTTTCTTTCTTACGTTTTCTCTCTCTCTCTCTAAACACACTTGGCTCTTGCTCCCTTCCTTCCTTCCTTACTTCTTTCCTTCCTTCCTTTCTCTCTTCTCTCTCTCTCTCTCTCTCTTGTGGATGTGGAAAAGTGCATCTGTTTTGAATAGGCAGTATCTTGAGTTTTGTAAGTAATGCTCATGATCAGCTGATGGCCTGTGCACGAATTGCAGTCCCCTCACTTGTTAATTGTATGTGGAACAGCTGTGGTATCATTCCTATAGCCAATTGCATGGAAACAAACTCCTATAACTAAGCAATTCATGTGGGTGTTTTACAAACAGCATCACAGAGGGTAGTTGGAAATACCTCTTACAACATACACTGTGGAGACAGGCCAACAAACAGGAGGGAGATGTTCCAGACATACAAAATGTAAGTATTGCTGTTCTACATTTAAAATAATGTTGGTTTAACAGGGTTTGTGTGGATATGGCTGTTCTACATGATTTAAAGTCTTGCATGATAGTGTTATGTGGTTGAGGAAACTGTCACCTGTAGGGCTATATGCAGACTGGCCAGTTTGGAGTCTTACATGTGGTGTGTTACTCACACATTTCATATCTTTAGAAATGCAGTAGCATACTCTGAGGATTGCAGTCAGTACATGGTGACATCCATCTGAGTTACTGACTTCATATCCTTCAGAAGAGATATATCACAACAAAACTTGTTACACCAGGTATTTTCTCAGTTTATCACAGCAATATGTCAATACTGGTCCTGTGCTTGTGCCTCCGTCCCCCAAGTTTGTCACCCTTTGTCTATATGTTATGCAGTAAGAGGTGCATATGTACAGTATATCATTTACTGACATCATACCTGATAACAAGCCAGTGAGATATCAGACTGCTAGACATGTTATGTATAGTAGGCCTTATATTTGAGGACAAAACCTCGAAATTCTGTTGTAGTCTGTACAGTAGTGAGGTCTGTGTACTTATGGTGATTGTTGACAGAGTGTGTATTGTGAATATGTTACTTGGCCTATTTTCAGACTGTGGTAGATGTCATTGTTATTGGTCCTGTTCTATCTGACATTGCATGCTGCTCCAGTTTATGGTACCCTATCAGCATAAATGTTTGAAGGGCCAGACTGACACATGTCCCATACCACAGTCAGGCATCAGACTACACTGTGTATTGGGCCAGTATATGTAGAGTTAGTATGTGAGTGGCACATACGAGGATGGTTTTGTTCACACAGTCCATATACTGTATTAATTAGGCTTACCATAATGTGACTGTAACTGTGTTCAGATTGGTTGTGGATATGCACTTTCACACTAGTGTCTGTTACTCCATGCTGTTACATGCCTGTAGTGCCTGCTATATTTGTAAGTACATGTGTATTCCCCATAGGAAACTTGGGTCAGTGTTGTGGCAGTCTGCCTGTTATTAGCACAGTGCTTTGTGACATGTCTAGCAGCTCAGTGTATTTACCTACTGTGATGTTATGTCCAGATATTTGTCAGATGTACTGTTGCCTGGCCACCATAAGTGTTGTGTATTTCTGAAAAAGCAGTGGGGTGCTGTGAAGATGTATGTCACTAACTAGTGGGAGGTATGTGGGCTTGGGACCTCTGTTCCTCCAGTTAATATGTGTTAGGACAGACAGGAGTGTGTGAATGCATCAACTGTATGAGCTTATCTATTCCAGTATTTCTGTGATATCACCATTTACATGGCTGTAAACATCTACTTTGTCAGGCTTGGTCCACATGTCTTGCATTAAGGACTTCTGTGTATACCTCTGGACTGACCAGATTGTGTCAGAGTGTCCACGTTTATTGGTCATATCTCTGCTGTATTCCACAGGATCATTATACTTCACTATGATGATTCTATGATGTCTGTAAATAAATGATGGTGTACATGTCAATATCAGAAGTGACTTCCCACACAACATGACTGCTGACACAACCCCTTTTACTGTAACAACATTCTATATTTATACCTACAATACTTACATTACATCCCCTTGCACTAAGAGCTTGTGACTATTGGTGCATATATATCTATACATACATACACACACACACACACACACACACACACATATATATATATATATATATATATATATATATATATAAATATATATATATATATATATATATATATATATATATATATATAAATATATATATATATATATATACACACACACACACACACACACACACACACACACACACACACATATATATATATTATATATATATATATATATATATATATATATATATATATAGCCACAGGCACTACTAGGTACAAGCCCAGATATGGTAATCTCCCCTGATGATGACAAATGTCCGCTGGATCCGGATCACTGTTGGGACTGGCCAGGACCATGTGCACGTGGCCTGCTGTGTTGTGGTGTGGACAGCACCCCCACTGCAGTGCTGGTGCTGCAACTGCCACTACAAGAGCAGCTGTGACTTGTTGCACATCCACATAGACTTCCACCTGTTGGTGTTGCTGACCTACATCCATGTGGCTGTCACCCTGCTCCCACCATATGCTGTAACACAGACATTGCATGGTCGAGGATTCCCACCATCTCACCCAACTGTCTATCCGGGATCTCTACAAAATAATGGTGGGCACCTGCAAGATGATGGATGTTGTCATGTACACCAGAATGAGTAGCCCTCTGGACCCTCAGACTCTGTCTGGTGTAACATTCCATACATGCCTATGCCTCCATGATGGACCGAAACATGCATCTGGTGACACCTGCTGTGGCACTTCTGCCAGGGGCATGATGGCCAGCAGCCCTCCTATGAGCACCCCTGTACATCTGCCTGTGTTGTACCTCTCCATTCATCCAGCTATGGCTGCTGTATACAAACACACTTGCCATAGTCACCACACTGTCCTGTCCCATGCCACCACCCGCCAACTGTCCCTCATCTATGGCCAGTGATGATGGGGTAAGTATAGGCTTTGTGACTGCGTGTGGGGATGGGGTGAATAAAAGTGGGATGTCAGCCGATGGCACAGCTTCAGCCCCTGACAACCCTGCCTGTGCCTCACCATACCTATCATCATTGACAGAGTCTGTATGGACACTAACATCAGTTTGCATGCAAGAGGGACCCTGAACCACCTCATCACCTGTGAGGGGAAAACAAAAAAATAATTTAAGACCTGTATGTCTTTGCTTACCTCTACACACACTCACACACATACACACACACACACACACACACACACACACACACACATACACATTTACAGGAGAGGTGGCACAAAGATGTTACACAGACCTCTCATTACCCAACAGTCAACATGCATGACATATGGTGTTCATCAGCATGCACTACAGCTATACTCAATCCTTGTTACCAACATTATACATCTCTGTGATGCATGAGTTGTGTTAGTAGGTAATGCACCTTCCACTGGAACACACTGCACCCATGTACACAGTAATGCTGTGCACCTGTTCAGCACCCTGGCATGTACTGTGCACCATACTTCACGAGTGTGCACACCATTGCTGAATGTGTATATGTGTGGCAGTTGTGTTTGCTCTGTTGCTCACAGCCCCTATGTGTTTGTCTGACACATACCTGGGATGATACGAGGACAAATGTCAATAGTGAATGCCTGTCTTCTGATTTGCAGATCTCATCAGCAGCAGTGCATGTATGAGCAATACAATCCAATTACACTGACAATCTTCAAAGCTTACTGTGGCTATGAGGAGGGTACACACCCTTATTGACATGCTAGCCTCTTCCATGATATGCAGTTGGACCACAATACTGCATATTTTAACATTACACACACCTGATATGTGACATACGACCTGTGCAATCAAATGCAGTATCAAATAAATGTGTTAGTTGTACAGATGCTGATTGAGATCCATACAATATGTGGGTTGCATAAGTGTGCACACCCTCAACACGATGATTTGTTGCAGCACCTGTTAAGTGAACTACAGCAGTCACTATTCCTGGAAAGGGTGTACTAGCATGGCTCATCATCACTTGACAATATTTGGTCACGCCGCCCTACAAATGTCCCCCAACTCTACCGGATTGCAAGGTCAGCTCATGTGCACAGCCCTTGGAGGTCAAAGAGTGCCTTCACTATTGCTGTGGAGTCAGGGTTATGTCTGGCACAATTCATGACCTTGATTGGTGATGTGGGTTTGAGAAACAAACTAGGACTAGGGCCCAGGATTACATTTAGAAGGGGTTGTAATTTAAAAGCATTATTAGATAGGGAGGCTAGCCCTTACATTCCCAACGGGGTATGAAAAAGTGTGGAAGGTGCTCTTCTTGTAAACATATAGAGACAAGCCCGTTTTATACTACTGGGAATGTCAAACATACCTTGGCAGGGAAGTTTGACTGTAACACAAATGGGGTCATATATCTAGTTAGGTGTCAACAATGCCCCACTTTCTATATAGAAAAGACAGAAAGGCATTTTAAGCAGAAGATATATGAGCACCAATATAGTATTAATAAGCAGGACAAAACTAATGCCTTGGTGAAGCACATCTTGGAACACATTAACCAGTTTTTTTTTTACATTATTATTGAAAAAGTGGACTTCAATCCCAGAGGGGGCATATGGGCATTAAGACTCGAGGAGAGGGAGTTGCTTTGGCAACTTAAAACCAATGCATTTTCCTATCCTGGGTTGAATGATTCTTGTTCTCTAAAACACATTTTGAAACTAAAAACCTTAATTAGGTAATTAACATTTTATAGGATGACTAAAATGAACATTTATTTATTCATGAACATTTTTAACAACTTGTATTTACTCATATATTACAAATATACTAAAAACCTTAATTAGGTAATTGACATTTTATAGGATGATTAAAATTAACATTTATTTATTCATGAGCATTTTTAACAACTTGTATTTACTCATATATTAAAAATATACTAAAAACCTTAATTAGGTAATTGACATCTTATAGGATGATTAAAATTAACATTTATTTATTCATGAACATTTTTAACAACTTGTATTTACTCATATATTAAAAATATACTAAAAACCTTAATTAGGTAATTAACATTTTATAGGATGACTAAAATGAACATTTATTTATTCATGAACATTTTTAACAACTTGTATTTACTCATATATTAAAAATATACTAAAAACCTTAATTATGTAATTGACATTTTATAGGATGATTAAAATTAACATTTATTTATTCATGAGCATTTTTAACGACTTGTATTTACTCATATATTAGTATTTTACATTATTTTGAGCTGTTAGTTCTTAATTGTTTGATTTTTGAACTAAGTAATTTGGGTGGGGATATGATGTCATCAACTCTACACTATTTAAATTGTGAAATATTTTGGGCCTAATGTCTGAAGAAATTCCTTCATTGTAAGCGGACAAAAGCGTTTACAATAAATTTTAGTGCTTTTTTCATTAAGAAGCGGTGGGTTTTTTTTGGCATTTAATTTTGTTTACAATTCATGACCTTGACTGTGTTCAGATACAGCTATTCTTAGTGAGCTTTGGATGTATGCTTCAGTTCACTGTTGTGTTTCAGGATGATACCACTCCCCATCCTCAGCCTTATTGCAGATGTTTGACAACTATGGGCCACACATGAGTGCCATTTTGCAGTGTTACAAATTCAGAATGCCATGTCTACTGGCCTAGTTCCTGTTAATGAACAGCAAACCTAAAGGTGTACACTGGCAACAGCAAGTACAGATGGTGATGGTGGGCCTGAGGTGCAGTTAGTTGTTGCTTGTGCACCACATGTATCTTTATTAATACTGTCTGTAGGTTTCAGCCTTGGTCTCAGTACACCATTACACAGTGCAACACATGCTTTTGGGAGACCTGATGTTATGCATATGCTACCTGTAGAGAGCCCTGGATGATGTTTCCTATGGAACAACTCTTCCATGTGATTACCCTAACCCATAGGTCACACTTATGCAGAGTCCATGTGATTGTCGACAAAGGTACTGCAGAGGCAATACTTGTTAGACATTCCTGCAAGTCCCTCAGTGTTGCTGCATGTTTCTGGGCAGCCTCCATGACCAGTATGCAACATGTGTTGTCATCTGGCTTGAATGGGCATCTGATTATTTTCTACATTAATGTTGTCCCATACTTCATAGTCACATACATGACTGTCTGCACTGTTTGCCATGGTATATGCAGTGGTGAGGTAAGGCTACGTCTCCCACTCCTGAGTGCTACTTTTCGGATATGGGATCCATTCCATTGTTTGTAAGATCTGTGCAAGCCATGGCTGCCTCTGTTACAGGTGAGTGGGCAAATGTCATGGGCATACTTATAGGTTCATAGGTTCATAGATTAGAAATTAAGCTAACTGCCCTTGCAGGCCATTTTAAGCCTAGCCAATTATCCCTTGTGAGACTCAAACCCTGCACCTTGTGTTTGTAAGGCAAACACCTTAACCATTAGGCCACCCTCCCAACTTCTTGGACAGCAGACCATTACCTGGTGTAACATTGAGGCCGTGTACTTGATGGAAGGTGCATACTCAAGAAGAGTGAATGCTGTAAGTACATCAAAAGCTGCTTCCACAATATGTTATTTGGAGAGTGTGCACACATACGCTTCCAGTGTTTGTTAAGGTTTGTATTCCCCATATTTGTTGTCCTAACATAGGATTCCATATTATACATTAATTGCTTATGTTATAATCACATTACAAGTTGTAAAATGTGTGGAATGTGGTATTGTGATATGCCATTGTGGAGATCTGTAGCAGTTGCCATTGTAATAGTGGTGTATACACTGTTGTAGCCACTGTATAAGGGTAATGTTTCAGACATGTCCCTACTCTAGGCCATTTGTCACACCATTATGATCATCTCTGTCTACACATCTTGCACTGACAGGTTGTTATGTATACTGCAGGACTCTCACATACCCTTCAGATATGCCACCATGGTGACCACTGTGATGCAGTGCAGTTAACAGCAACAATAAGTGAACATGTACAGCATGTATTATGGGTAGGTGTGTTAAAATGTGTGCATGGCAAATACCATGGCCATAACATGGCTGGTGTATTGGCAAACCTGAACAAAACAACTCCATACTCACCAGCTACAGGCTGCTGCTCCAGTTGTATACCAGAGGGACCTACATAGTTGTGTGAGTGATATAATGTCAGTAGCCACACCTATGGCATTGGCACAGGGTTTGAGCAGCATTTCAGTACATCAACAGTACAAACCTACAATACTAGCGATTATGGACATCTGTACATTACTACACTGTAGCAACAGACTATGTTATCTGACATGCATGAAGATACTTTACAGATGAAGATGGATAAGCAACAATGGTCTACTAATGTGCCCTGGGGCCTTACCTGCATGCTTCTCATCTATTATGGGGGTAGCAGGTTCCTGGCTTGGCTGGTAGGCGGGTGTTCTAAGGCTGGTGAGGAGCTCCTCAGCATGTGTCAGTGGGGGCTGGATGGCATGACCCCCACCTGTGGCAAACTGGTCCCTCCTAACTGCAGCAGCACACTGATGGACATGGCGGATGAGATCAGTTAAATTATGTTGCACCTGCTGATAACTGCAGTTATGCAGACCAACATTGTTTACCCTGTGGACAAGCTCGTTTAACAGGGCATTCCACTCCTGCAGATCATGGGCTGTGCATCCAAAAAGGGCTCTGTGATGTTGTACAATGAAGTTTATGATAATATCATTCTCCTGGGGAGTATACACAGGGAGACACTCATGGGACATGGTACCTGGAAGACATAAACAGGAAAAAAGGTCAGAAGACCTCATACTGCAAGGATATAATAGTTGATAATTGACATCTCTCTCTTCCCCCCACCATATCTGCAACAATAATCTGAACACACAAATCAATGGGTATGTTTACACCAAACCTACTGTTGGGACATATATCTTATTGTTCACCAAATATTGAAATGTGTTTCTATTCATGTTCCATGTTGAAATGCTATTATTGATGGCCTGTTGCTATCAATGTAACCTGCATGCCATTGCAATGGCCACTGTGGTTCCATATATGCATGTGTTCTGTTTGCTTTGCAACTGTTCCAAATCTGGTGTTTTGGGTTAATGGGAATAACTATGTATGCCGTTATAAGTAATCCTGGATTGTATTGACTATTACTAACCTACATATGTTCTAAAACTGCAACACAATAGCATGTTTGGGAAGGCTGTTCCCAGCGGACCCACCTCTCCCACCTCATCTGGCCATGGCTGGGCCACAGCACATCTGTAACCCACCCCGGGACATCTTCATCTGCTGGTCCTGCACTACCGTCAGGTGGAACCACCTCAGGGGATGAGGCTCGTCCCCCCCCCCGGGAGCAGGCACAGACAGGATCCTGTCGCCTGAAGTCAGATCTAAGGTCTGGTGCATAGGGAGCCCTGTAGAGAACTGGGAGATCTGCTACACCAGCTTGAGGGACTCATGGCACAATTAGATGGTCAGCCTGCCCCTCCTGCTCAGGCCCCAGCAGAGTCACCTTCAGGGCTGTGAAAGTGCAGTGGTGACTGTCCATGGGTGGGGTTCTCTGTCTCACTGTTTCCATTTGGGGACTCATGGGCTTCCAATTTCCAAACACCCCTCCCCTTCCAAGGTGTTTAACCCCCGCATGTGTCATATACCACCCCTGTATGCTATCTTGTCTGTCTTGTCTTTCTTCCGACCCATCCTACCTCCTCAAATATACCTACTATCCTTCTCCAACATCCCACTCTCACCTTAACAAAAAAGGGCAATCTGTTCCCAAACAGAATTTCACACCATACATAACTGTCCATTTTGCACCCACTTACAACTGCTTAAAAGTGCCTTAATCACTCTGTATCCAACAGCCCTTGTTCTGGCCAGCAAAGAAATTATCAGCCCTTGCAAGTGTTTAACCCAGGAACCTGCACACCATAGCCACTGAAATTTACCACTAAGCCATCTGAGCTGCGGATATGTGTGATGTTTTCTCAAACATATCATGCAGCACAGTCATTCAATAGTAGGGAAAATGTGTGTGTGTGTGTGTGTGTGTGTGTGTGTGTATATATATATAATATATGTATATATATATATATATATATATATATATATATATATATATATATATATATATGTGTGTGTGTGTGTGTGTGTGTGTGTGTGTGTGTATGTGTATATGTAGACATACATGTCTATATATGTATATATATATATATATATATATATATATATATATGTGTGTGTGTGTGTGTGTGTGTATGTGTATATGTAGACATACATGTCTGTATATATATATATATATATATATATATATATATATATATATATATAGTGCATTCAGAGATCGGATCCACACTCTGAACCTCCTTCCTGCACAGCTGAACTGTTTTGCTTTGCTACGAAACAGAGCATAACATGTGGACACAGCCTAACATTATGGGCAGATATATAGGGACGGATTGTAGATATGCCTATTACAAACCTATGAAGTTTGTGCTGATACGTTTCACATTACCATGACTGTTCTGAAGGTGGTAGGGTCTGAAACTCATGTGTCTATCATGACTTCATTACTTTCACCTTCATTTATTTGCCAGACTAATATAGATGTTTGCAAGAATGAACAAACACTATGATGGCTTAAATCTTGACATTCTGTGCAGATCTGCACAGTTGACAGGTTTGGCCCACTGCCCACAGGGTCAGATGCTATGTCCATACCAGTTCTTCAGCAGGACATCATTACAGCAAGTCTTGATGGCACATAAAAATCTTTCAACATCATCTATTCCATTATTACAGACTGAGTACTACATTCAATTACATGCTGACATATTTTCAAATACCTGTTTTATTATTGTGCTCTCTTTTGTGCACCAGTTGGATGTCTTCCTTGTCTGGTTTGTTTGTTTTTTTTAGTAGTATTTTTGTTTTTGCTTTTTTTTTTTTATTTCTCTCTCTGTGTATCTCTCTTCCTCCACTACAGGGATCGAGCTGGTTTGAATAGGTTGCATCATGACTTTTGTAAGTGATGCTCATGATCAGGCGATGGCCTCTGCACCAATTGGTGTTCCCTAATTGCTAACTGCAT